>NW_026293300.1:0-62008 GCF_026419915.1 Harpia harpyja | reverse complement strand
GTCCCCGGCAGCCGAGCCCTCGTCGAAGAAAAGGTCCCCGGCAGCCGAGCCCTCGTCGAAGAAAAGGTCCCCGGCAGCCGAGCCCTCGTCGAAAATCTTTTCTTCGGCAGCCGAGTCTACTTCGAAGAAAAGGTCCCCGGCAGCCGAGCCCTCGTCGAAAATCTTTTCTTCGGCAGCCGAGTCTACTTCGAAGAAAAAGTCCCCCGGCAGCCGAGCCCTCGTCGAAAATCTTTTCTTCGGTCAACCGAGCCCTCGTCGAAGAAAAGGTCCCCGGCAGCCGAGCCCTCGTCGAAGAAAAGGTCCCCCGGCAGCCGAGCCCTCGTCGAAGAAAAGGTCCCCGGCAGCCGAGCCCTCGTCGAAGAAAAGGTCCCCGGCAGCCGAGCCCTCGTCGAAGAAAAGGTCCCCGGCAGCCGAGCCCTCGTCGAAGAAAAGGTCCCCGGCAGCCGAGCCCTCGTCGAAGAAAAGGTCCCCGGCAGCCGAGCCCTCGTCGAAGAAAAAGGTCCCCGGCAGCCGAGCCCTCGTCGAAAATCTTTTCTTCGGCAGGCGAGTCTTCTTCGAAGAAAAAGTCCCCGGCAGCCGAGCCCTCGTCGAAATATTTTCTTCAGCAACCGAGCCCTCGTCGAAGAAAAGGTCCCCGGCAGCCGAGCCCTCGTCGAAAATCATTTCTTCGGCAACCGAGCCCTCGTCGAAGAAAAGGTCCCCGGCAGCCGAGCCCTCGTCGAAGAAAAGGTCCCCGGCAGCCGAGCCCTCGTCGAAGAAAAGGTCCCCGGCAGCCGAGCCCTCGTCGAAGAAAAGGTCCCCGGCAGCCGAGCCCTCGTCGAAGAAAAGGTCCCCGGCAGCCGAGCCCTCGTCGAAGAAAAGGTCCCCGGCAGCCGAGCCCTCGTCGAAAATCTTTTCTTCGGCAGCCGAGTCTACTTCGAAGAAAAGGTCCCCGGCAGCCGAGCCCTCGTCGAAAATCTTTTCTTCGGCAGCCGAGTCTACTTCGAAGAAAAAGTCCCCGGCAGCCGAGCCCTCGTCGAAAATCTTTTCTTCGCAACCGAGCCCTCGTCGAAGAAAAGGTCCCCGGCAGCCGAGCCCTCGTCGAAGAAAAGGTCCCCGGCAGCCGAGCCCTCGTCGAAGAAAAGGTCCCCGGCAGCCGAGCCCTCGTCGAAGAAAAGGTCCCCGGCAGCCGAGCCCTCGTCGAAGAAAAGGTCCCCGGCAGCCGAGCCCTCGTCGAAGAAAAGGTCCCCGGCAGCCGAGCCCTCGTCGAAGAAAAGGTCCCCGGCAGCCGAGCCCTCGTCGAAGAAAAGGTCCCCGGCAGCCGAGCCCTCGTCGAAGAAAAGGTCCCCGGCAGCCGAGCCCTCGTCGAAGAAAAGGTCCCCGGCAGCCGAGCCCTCGTCGAAGAAAAGGTCCCCGGCAGCCGAGCCCTCGTCGAAGAAAAGGTCCCCGGCAGCCGAGCCCTCGTCGAAAATCTTTTCTTCGGCAGGCGAGTCTTCTTCGAAGAAAAAGTCCCCGGCAGCCGAGCCCTCGTCGAAATATTTTCTTCAGCAACCGAGCCCTCGTCGAAGAAAAGGTCCCCGGCAGCCGAGCCCTCGTCGAAAATCTTTTCTTCGGCAACCGAGCCCTCGTCGAAGAAAAGGTCCCCGGCAGCCGAGCCCTCGTCGAAGAAAAGGTCCCCGGCAGCCGAGCCCTCGTCGAAGAAAAGGTCCCCGGCAGCCGAGCCCTCGTCGAAGAAAAGGTCCCCGGCAGCCGAGCCCTCGTCGAAGAAAAGGTCCCCGGCAGCCGAGCCCTCGTCGAAGAAAAGGTCCCCGGCAGCCGAGCCCTCGTCGAAGAAAAGGTCCCCCGGCAGCCGAGCCCTCGTCGAAGAAAAAGTCCCCGGCAGCCGAGCCCTCGTCGAAATATTTTCTTCAGCAACCGAGCCCTCGTCGAAATATTTTCTTCAGCAACCGAGCCCCTCGTCGAAGAAAAGGTCCCCGGCAGCCGAGCCCTCGTCGAAGAAAAGGTCCCCGGCAGCCGAGCCCTCGTCGAAGAAAAGGTCCCCGGCAGCCGAGCCCTCGTCGAAGAAAAGGTCCCCGGCAGCCGAGCCCTCGTCGAAAATCTTTTCTTCGGCAGCCGAGTCTTCTTCGAAGAAAAAGTCCCCGGCAGCCGAGCCCTCGTCGAAAATCTTTTCTTCGGCAGCCGAGTCTTCTTCGAAGAAAAAGTCCCCCGGCAGCCGAGCCCTCGTCGAAAAATTTTCTTCAGCACCGAGCCCTCGTCGAAGAAAAGGTCCCCGGCAGCCGAGCCCTCGTCGAAGAAAAGGTCCCCGGCAGCCGAGCCCTCGTCGAAGAAAAGGTCCCCGGCAGCCGAGCCCTCGTCGAAGAAAAGGTCCCCGCCAGCCGAGCCCTCGTCGAAGAAAAGGTCCCCGGCAGCCGAGCCCTCGTCGAAGAAAAGGTCCCCGCCAGCCGAGCCCTCGTCGAAGAAAAGGTCCCCGGCAGCCGAGCCCTCGTCGAAGAAAAGGTCCCCGGCAGCCGAGCCCTCGTCGAAGAAAAGGTCCCCGGCAGCCGAGCCCTCGTCGAAAATCTTTTCTTCGGCAGCCGAGTCTTCTTCGAAGAAAAAGTCCCCGGCAGCCGAGCCCTCGTCGAAAAATTTTCTTCAGCAACCGAGCCCTCGTCGAAGAAAAGGTCCCCGGCAGCCGAGCCCTCGTCGAAGAAAAGGTCCCCGGCAGCCGAGCCCTCGTCGAAGAAAAGGTCCCCGGCAGCCGAGCCCTCGTCGAAGAAAAGGTCCCCGGCAGCCGAGCCCTCGTCGAAGAAAAGGTCCCCGGCAGCCGTGCCCTCGTCGAAAATCTTTTCTTCGGCAGCCGAGTCTTCTTCGAAGAAAAAGTCCCCGGCAGCCGAGCCCTCGTCGAAAAATTTTCTTCAGCAACCGAGCCCTCGTCGAAGAAAAGGTCCCCGGCAGCCGAGCCCTCGTCGAAGAAAAGGTCCCCGGCAGCCGAGCCCTCGTCGAAGAAAAGGTCCCCGGCAGCCGAGCCCTCGTCGAAGAAAAGGTCCCCGGCAGCCGAGCCCTCGTCGAAGAAAAAGTCCTCGGCAGCCGAGCCCGCGTCGAAAAATTTTCTTCAGCAACCGAGCCCTCGTCGAAGAAAAGGTCCCCGGCAGCCGAGCCCTCGTCGAAGAAAAGGTCCCGGCAGCCGAGCCCTCGTCGAAGAAAAGGGTCCCCGGCAGCCGAGCCCTCGTCGAAGAAAAGGTCCCCGGCAGCCGAGCCCTCGTCGAAGAAAAGGTCCCCGGCAGCCGAGCCCTCGTCGAAGAAAAGGTCCCCGGCAGCCGTGCCCTCGTCGAAAATCTTTTCTTCGGCAGCCGAGTCTTCTTCGAAGAAAAAGTCCCCGGCAGCCGAGCCCTCGTCGAAAAATTTTCTTCAGCAACCGAGCCCTCGTCGAAGAAAAGGTCCCCGCAGCCGAGCCCTCGTCGAGAAAAGGTCCCCGGCAGCCGAGCCCTCGTCGAAGAAAAGGTCCCCCGGCAGCCGAGCCCTCGTCGAAGAAAAGGTCCCCGGCAGCCGAGCCCTCGTCGAAGAAAAGGTCCCCGGCAGCCGAGCCCTCGTCGAAGAAAAAGTCCCCGGCAGCCGAGCCCTCGTCGAAGAAAAAGTCCCCGGCAGCCGAGCCCTCGTCGAAGAAAAAGTCCCCGGCAGCCGAGCCCGCGTCGAAAAATTTTCTTCAGCAACCGAGCCCTCGTCGAAGAAAGGTCCCCGGCAGCCGAGCCCTCGTCGAAGAAAAGGTCCCCGGCAGCCGAGCCCTCGTCGAAAATCTTTTCTTCGGCAGCCGAGTCTTCTTCGAAGAAAAAGTCCCCGGCAGCCGAGCCCTCGTCGAAATATTTTCTTCAGCAACCGAGCCCTCGTCGAAGAAAAGGTCCCCGGCAGACGAGCCCTCGTCGAAGAAAAGGTCCCCGGCAGCCGAGCCCTCGTCGAAGAAAAGGTCCCCGGCAGCCGAGCCCTCGTCGAAGAAAAGGTCCCCGGCAGGCCGAGCCCTCGTCGAAGAAAAGGTCCCCGGGAGCCGAGCCCTCGTCGAAGAAAAGGTCCCCGGCAGCCGAGCCCTCGTCGAAAATCTTTTCTTCGGCAGCCGAGTCTTCTTCGAAGAAAAAGTCCCCGGCAGCCGAGCCCTCGTCGAAAAATTTTCTTCAGCAACCGAGCCCTCGTCGAAAAATTTTCTTCAGCAACCGAGCCCTCGTCGAAGAAAAGGGTCCCCGGCAGCCGAGCCCTCGTCGAAAATCTTTTCTTCGGCAGCCGAATCTTCTTCGAAGAAAAAGTCCCCGGCAGCCGAGCCCTCGTCGAAATATTTTCTTCAGCAACCGAGCCCTCGTCGAAGAAAAGGTCCCCGGCAGCCGAGCCCTCGTCGAAGAAAAGGTCCCCGGCAGCCGAGCCCTCGTCGAAGAAAAGGTCCCCGGCAGCCGAGCCCTCGTCGAAGAAAAGGTCCCCGGCAGCCGAGCCCTCGTCGAAGAAAAGGTCCCCGGCAGCCGAGCCCTCGTCGAAAATCTTTTCTTCGGCAGCCGAGTCTTCTTCGAAGAAAAAGTCCCCGGCAGCCGAGCCCTCGTCGAAATATTTTCTTCAGCAACCGAGCCCTCGTCGAAAAATTTTCTTCAGCAACCGAGCCCTCGTCGAAGAAAAGGTCCCCGGCAGCCGAGCCCCTCGTCGAAGAAAAGGTCCCCGGCAGCCGAGCCCTCGTCGAAAATCTTTTCTTCGGCAGCCGAGTCTTCTTCGAAGAAAAAGTCCCCCGGCAGCCGAGCCCTCGTCGAAAAATTTTCTTCAGCAACCGAGCCCTCGTCGAAGAAAAGGTCCCCCGGCAGCCGAGCCCTCGTCGAAGAAAAGGTCCCCGGCAGCCGAGCCCACGTCGAAGAAAAGGTCCCCGGCAGCCGAGCCCTCGTCGAAAATCTTTTCTTCGGCAGCCGAGCCCTCGTCGAAAATCTTTTCTTCGGCAGCCGAGTCTTCTTCGAAGAAAAAGTCCCCGGCAGCCGAGCCCTCGTCGAAAAATTTTCTTCAGCAACCGAGCCCTCGTCGAAGAAAAGGTCCCCGGCAGCCGAGCCCTCGTCGAAGAAAAGGTCCCCGGCAGCCGAGCCCTCGTCGAAGAAAAGGTCCCCGGCAGCCGAGCCCTCGTCGAAGAAAAGGTCCCCGGCAGCCGAGCCCTCGTCGAAGAAAAGGTCCCCGGCAGCCGAGCCCTCGTCGAAGAAAAGGTCCCCGGCAGCCGAGCCCTCGTCGAAGAAAAGGTCCCCGGCAGCCGAGCCCTCGTCGAAGAAAAGGTCCCCGGCAGCCGAGCCCTCGTCGAAAATCTTTTCTTCGGCAGGCGAGTCTTCTTCGAAGAAAAAGTCCCCGGCAGCCGAGCCCTCGTCGAAATATTTTCTTCAGCAACCGAGCCCTCGTCGAAGAAAAGGTCCCCGGCAGCCGAGCCCTCGTCGAAAATCTTTTCTTCGGCAACCGAGCCCTCGTCGAAGAAAAGGTCCCCGGCAGCCGAGCCCTCGTCGAAGAAAAGGTCCCCGGCAGCCGAGCCCTCGTCGAAGAAAAGGTCCCCGGGGCAGCCGAGCCCTCGTCGAAGAAAAGGTCCCCGGCAGCCGAGCCCTCGTCGAAAATCTTTTCTTCGGCAGCCGAGTCTACTTCGAAGAAAAAGTCCCCGGCAGCCGAGCCCTCGTCGAAAATCTTTTCTTCGGCAACCGAGTCCTCGTCGAAGAAAAGGTCCCGGCATCCGAGCCCTCGTCGAAGAAAAGGTCCCCGGCAGCCGAGCCCTCGTCGAAGAAAAGGTCCCCGGCAGCCGAGCCCTCGTCGAAGAAAAAGTCCCCGGCAGCCGAGCCCGCGTCGAAAAATTTTCTTCAGCAACCGAGCCCTCGTCGAAGAAAAGGTCCCCGGCAGCCGAGCCCTCGTCGAAGAAAAGGTCCCCGGCAGCCGAGCCCTCGTCGAAGAAAAGGTCCCCGGCAGCCGAGCCCTCGTCGAAGAAAAGGTCCCCGGCAGCCGTGCCCTCGTCGAAAATCTTTTCTTCGGCAGCCGAGTCTTCTTCGAAGAAAAAGTCCCCGGCAGCCGAGCCCTCGTCGAAAAATTTTCTTCAGCAACCGAGCCCTCGTCGAAGAAAAGGTCCCCGGCAGCCGAGCCCTCGTCGAAGAAAAGGTCCCCGGCAGCCGAGCCCTCGTCGAAGAAAAGGTCCCCGGCAGCCGAGCCCTCGTCGAAGAAAAGGTCCCCGGCAGCCGAGCCCTCGTCGAAGAAAAAGTCCCCGGCAGCCGAGCCCTCGTCGAAGAAAAAGTCCCCGGCAGCCGAGCCCGCGTCGAAAAATTTTCTTCAGCAACCGAGCCCTCGTCGAAGAAAAGGTCCCCGGCAGCCGAGCCCTCGTCGAAGAAAAGGTCCCCGGCAGCCGAGCCCTCGTCGAAAATCTTTTCTTCGGCAGCCGAGTCTTCTTCGAAGAAAAAGTCCCCGGCAGCCGAGCCCTCGTCGAAATATTTTCTTCAGCAACCGAGCCCTCGTCGAAGAAAAGGTCCCCGGCAGCCGAGCCCTCGTCGAAGAAAAGGTCCCCGGCAGCCGAGCCCTCGTCGAAGAAAAGGTCCCCGGCAGCCGAGCCCTCGTCGAAGAAAAGGTCCCCGGGCAGCCGAGCCCTCGTCGAAGAAAAGGTCCCCGGCAGCCGAGCCCTCGTCGAAGAAAAGGTCCCCGGCAGCCGAGCCCTCGTCGAAGAAAAGGTCCCCGGCAGCCGAGCCCTCGTCGAAGAAAAGGTCCCCGGCAGCCGAGCCCTCGTCGAAGAAAAGGTCCCCGCCAGCCGAGCCCTCGTCGAAGAAAAGGTCCCCGGCAGCCGAGCCCTCGTCGAAGAAAAGGTCCCCGCCAGCCGAGCCCTCGTCGAAGAAAAGGTCCCCGCCAGCCGAGCCCTCGTCGAAGAAAAGGTCCCCGGCAGCCGAGCCCTCGTCGAAGAAAGGTCCCCGCCAGCCGAGCCCTCGTCGAAGAAAAGGTCCCCGGCAGCCGAGCCCTCGTCGAAGAAAAGGTCCCCGGCAGCCGAGCCCTCGTCGAAGAAAAGGTCCCCGGCAGCCGAGCCCTCGTCGAAAATCTTTCTTCGGCAGCCGAGTCTTCTTCGAAGAAAAAGTCCCCGGCAGCCGAGCCCTCGTCGAAAAATTTTCTTCAGCAACCGAGCCCTCGTCGAAGAAAAGGTCCCCGGCAGCCGAGCCCTCGTCGAAGAAAAGGTCCCCGGCAGCCGAGCCCTCGTCGAAGAAAAGGTCCCCGGCAGCCGAGCCCTCGTCGAAGAAAAGGTCCCCGGCAGCCGAGCCCTCGTCGAAGAAAAGGTCCCCGGCAGCCGAGCCCTCGTCGAAGAAAAGGTCCCCGGCAGCCGAGCCCTCGTCGAAAATCTTTTCTTCGGCAGCCGAGTCTTCTTCGAAGAAAAAGTCCCCGGCAGCCGAGCCCTCGTCGAAAAATTTTCTTCAGCAACCGAGCCCTCGTCGAAGAAAAGGTCCCCGGCAGCCGAGCCCTCGTCGAAGAAAAGGTCCCCGGCAGCCGAGCCCTCGTCGAAGAAAAGGTCCCCGGCAGCCGAGCCCTCGTCGAAGAAAAGGTCCCCGGCAGCCGAGCCCTCGTCGAAGAAAAGGTCCCCGGCAGCCGAGCCCTCGTCGAAGAAAAGGTCCCCGGCAGCCGAGCCCTCGTCGAAGAAAAGGTCCCCGGCAGCCGAGCCCTCGTCGAAGAAAAGGTCCCCGGCAGCCGAGCCCTCGTCGAAGAAAAGGTCCCCGGCAGCCGAGCCCTCGTCGAAGAAAAGGTCCCCGGGAGCCGAGCCCTCGTCGAAAATCTTTTCTTCGGCAGCCGAGTCTTCTTCGAAGAAAAAGTCCCCGGCAGCCGAGCCCTCGTCGAAAAATTTTCTTCAGCAACCGAGCCCTCGTCGAAAAATTTTCTTCAGCAACCGAGCCCTCGTCGAAGAAAAGGTCCCCGGCAGCCGAGCCCTCGTCGAAGAAAAGGTCCCCGCCAGCCGAGCCCTCGTCGAAGAAAAGGTCCCCGGCAGCCGAGCCCTCGTCGAAGAAAAGGTCCCCGCCAGCCGAGCCCTCGTCGAAGAAAAGGTCCCCGGCAGCCGAGCCCTCGTCGAAGAAAAGGTCCCCGGCAGCCGAGCCCTCGTCGAAGAAAAGGTCCCCGGCAGCCGAGCCCTCGTCGAAGAAAAGGTCCCCGGCAGCCGAGCCCTCGTCGAAGAAAAGGTCCCCGGCAGCCGAGCCCTCGTCGAAGAAAAGGTCCCCGGCAGCCGAGCCCTCGTCGAAAATCTTTTCTTCGGCAGCCGAGTCTTCTTCGAAGAAAAAGTCCCCGGCAGCCGAGCCCTCGTCGAAAAATTTTCTTCAGCAACCGAGCCCTCGTCGAAGAAAAGGTCCCCGGCAGCCGAGCCCTCGTCGAAGAAAAGGTCCCCGGCAGCCGAGCCCTCGTCGAAGAAAAGGTCCCCGGCAGCCGAGCCCTCGTCGAAGAAAAGGTCCCCGGCAGCCGAGCCCTCGTCGAAGAAAAGGTCCCCGGCAGCCGAGCCCTCGTCGAAGAAAAGGTCCCCGGCAGCCGAGCCCTCGTCGAAGAAAAGGTCCCCGGCAGCCGAGCCCTCGTCGAAAATCTTTTCTTCGGCAGCCGAGTCTTCTTCGAAGAAAAAGTCCCCGGCAGCCGAGCCCTCGTCGAAAAATTTTCTTCAGCAACCGAGCCCTCGTCGAAGAAAAGGTCCCCGGCAGCCGAGCCCTCGTCGAAGAAAAGGTCCCCCGGCAGCCGAGCCCTCGTCGAAGAAAAGGTCCCCGGCAGCCGAGCCCTCGTCGAAGAAAAGGTCCCCGGCAGCCGAGGCCCTCGTCGAAGAAAAGGTCCCCGGCAGCCGAGCCCTCGTCGAAGAAAAGGTCCCCGGCAGCCGAGCCCTCGTCGAAGAAAAGGTCCCCGGCAGCCGAGCCCTCGTCGAAGAAAAGGTCCCCGGGAGCCGAGCCCTCGTCGAAGAAAAGGTCCCCGGGAGCCGAGCCCCTCGTCGAAGAAAAGGTCCCCGGCAGCCGAGCCCTCGTCGAAAATCTTTTCTTCGGCAGCCGAGTCTTCTTCGAAGAAAAAGTCCCCGGCAGCCGAGCCCTCGTCGAAAAATTTTCTTCAGCAACCGAGCCCTCGTCGAAAAATTTTCTTCAGCAACCGAGCCCTCGTCGAAGAAAAGGTCCCCGGCAGCCGAGCCCTCGTCGAAAATCTTTTCTTCGGCAGCCGAATCTTCTTCGAAGAAAAAGTCCCCGGCAGCCGAGCCCTCGTCGAAATATTTTCTTCAGCAACCGAGCCCTCGTCGAAGAAAAGGTCCCCGGCAGCCGAGCCCTCGTCGAAATATTTTCTTCAGCAACCGAGCCCTCGTCGAAGAAAAGGTCCCCGGCAGCCGAGCCCTCGTCGAAGAAAAGGTCCCCGGCAGCCGAGCCCTCGTCGAAGAAAAGGTCCCCGGCAGCCGAGCCCGTCGTCGAAGAAAAGGTCCCCGGCAAGCCGAGCCCTCGTCGAAGAAAAGGTCCCCGGCAGCCGAGCCCTCGTCGAAGAAAAGGTCCCCGGCAGCCGAGCCCTCGTCGAAAATCTTTTCTTCGGCAGCCGAGTCTTCTTCGAAGAAAAAGTCCCCGGCAGCCGAGCCCTCGTCGAAAAATTTTCTTCAGCAACCGAGCCCTCGTCGAAAAATTTTCTTCAGCAACCGAGCCCTCGTCGAAGAAAAGGTCCCCGGCAGCCGAGCCCTCGTCGAAAATCTTTTCTTCGGCAGCCGAATCTTCTTCGAAGAAAAAGTCCCCGGCAGCCGAGCCCTCGTCGAAATATTTTCTTCAGCAACCGAGCCCTCGTCGAAGAAAAGGTCCCCGGCAGCCGAGCCCTCGTCGAAAAATTTTCTTCAGCAACCGAGCCCTCGTCGAAGAAAAAGGTCCCCGGCAGCCGAGCCCTCGTCGAAGAAAAGGTCCCCCGGCAGCCGAGCCCTCGTCGAAGAAAAGGTCCCCGGCAGCCGAGCCCTCGTCGAAGAAAAGGTCCCCCGGCAGCCGAGCCCTCGTCGAAGAAAAGGTCCCCGGCAGCCGAGCCCTCGTCGAAAATCTTTTCTTCAGCAGCCGAGTCTTCTTCGAAGAAAAAGTCCCCGGCAGCCGAGCCCTCGTCGAAAAATTTTCTTCAGCAACCGAGCCCTCGTCGAAGAAAAGGTCCCCGGCAGCCGAGCCCTCGTCGAAGAAAAGGTCCCCGGCAGCCGAGCCCTCGTCGAAGAAAAGGTCCCCGGCAGCCGAGCCCTCGTCGAAGAAAAGGTCCCCGGCAGCCGAGCCCTCGTCGAAGAAAAGGTCCCCGGCAGCCGAGCCCTCGTCGAAGAAAAGGTCCCCGGCAGCCGAGCCCTCGTCGAAGAAAAGGTCCCCGGCAGCCGAGCCCTCGTCGAAAATCTTTTCTTCGGCAGCCGAGTCTTCTTCGAAGAAAAAGTCCCCGGCAGCCGAGCCCTCGTCGAAAAATTTTCTTCAGCAACCGAGCCCTCGTCGAAGAAAAGGTCCCCGGCAGCCGAGCCCTCGTCGAAGAAAAGGTCCCCGGCAGCCGAGCCCTCGTCGAAGAAAAGGTCCCCGGCAGCCGAGCCCTCGTCGAAGAAAAGGTCCCCGGCAGCCGAGCCCTCGTCGAAGAAAAGGTCCCCGGCAGCCGAGCCCTCGTCGAAGAAAAGGTCCCCGGCAGCCGAGCCCTCGTCGAAGAAAAGGTCCCCGGCAGCCGAGCCCTCGTCGAAGAAAAGGTCCCCGGCAGCCGAGCCCTCGTCGAAAATCTTTTCTTCGGCAGCCGAGTCTTCTTCGAAGAAAAAGTCCCCGGCAGCCGAGCCCTCGTCGAAAAATTTTCTTCAGCAACCGAGTCCTCGTCGAAAAATTTTCTTCAGCAACCGAGCCCTCGTCGAAGAAAAGGTCCCCGGCAGCCGAGCCCTCGTCGAAAATCTTTTCTTCGGCAGCCGAATCTTCTTCGAAGAAAAAGTCCCCGGCAGCCGAGCCCTCGTCGAAATATTTTCTTCAGCAACCGAGCCCTCGTCGAAGAAAAGGTCCCCGGCAGCCGAGCCCTCGTCGAAATATTTTCTTCAGCAACCGAGCCCTCGTCGAAGAAAAGGTCCCCGGCAGCCGAGCCCTCGTCGAAGAAAAGGTCCCCGGCAGCCGAGCCCTCGTCGAAGAAAAGGTCCCCGGCAGCCGAGCCCTCGTCGAAGAAAAGGTCCCCGGCAGCCGAGCCCTCGTCGAAGAAAAGGTCCCCGGCAGCCGAGCCCTCGTCGAAGAAAAGGTCCCCGGCAGCCGAGCCCTCGTCGAAAATCTTTTCTTCGGCAGCCGAGTCTTCTTCGAAGAAAAAGTCCCCGGCAGCCGAGCCCTCGTCGAAAAATTTTCTTCAGCAACCGAGCCCTCGTCGAAAAATTTTCTTCAGCAACCGAGCCCTCGTCGAAGAAAAGGTCCCCGGCAGCCGAGCCCTCGTCGAAAATCTTTTCTTCGGCAGCCGAATCTTCTTCGAAGAAAAAGTCCCCGGCAGCCGAGCCCTCGTCGAAATATTTTCTTCAGCAACCGAGCCCTCGTCGAAGAAAAGGTCCCCGGCAGCCGAGCCCTCGTCGAAAAATTTTCTTCAGCAACCGAGCCCTCGTCGAAGAAAAGGTCCCCGGCAGCCGAGCCCTCGTCGAAGAAAAGGTCCCCGGCAGCCGAGCCCTCGTCGAAGAAAAGGTCCCCGGCAGCCGAGCCCTCGTCGAAGAAAAGGTCCCCGGCAGCCGAGCCCTCGTCGAAGAAAAGGTCCCCGGCAGCCGAGCCCTCGTCGAAGAAAAGGTCCCCGGCAGCCGAGCCCTCGTCGAAGAAAAGGTCCCCGGCAGCCGAGCCCTCGTCGAAGAAAAGGTCCCCGGCAGCCGAGCCCTCGTCGAAAATCTTTTCTTCGGCAGCCGAGTCTTCTTCGAAGAAAAAGTCCCCGGCAGCCGAGCCCTCGTCGAAAAATTTTCTTCAGCAACCGAGCCCTCGTCGAAAAATTTTCTTCAGCAACCGAGCCCTCGTCGAAGAAAAGGTCCCCGGCAGCCGAGCCCTCGTCGAAGAAAAGGTCCCCGGCAGCCGAGCCCTCGTCGAAAATCTTTTCTTCGGCAGCCGAGTCTTCTTCGAAGAAAAAGTCCCCGGCAGCCGAGCCCTCGTCGAAAAATTTTCTTCAGCAACCGAGCCCTCGTCGAAGAAAAGGTCCCCGGCAGCCGAGCCCTCGTCGAAGAAAAGGTCCCCGGCAGCCGAGCCCTCGTCGAAGAAAAGGTCCCCGGCAGCCGAGCCCTCGTCGAAGAAAAGGTCCCCGGCAGCCGAGCCCTCGTCGAAAATCTTTTCTTCGGCAGCCGAGCCCTCGTCGAAAATCTTTTCTTCGGCAGCCGAGTCTTCTTCGAAGAAAAAGTCCCCGGCAGCCGAGCCCTCGTCGAAAAATTTTCTTCAGCAACCGAGCCCTCGTCGAAGAAAAGGTCCCCGGCAGCCGAGCCCTCGTCGAAGAAAAGGTCCCCGGCAGCCGAGCCCTCGTCGAAGAAAAGGTCCCCGGCAGCCGAGCCCTCGTCGAAGAAAAGGTCCCCGGCAGCCGAGCCCTCGTCGAAGAAAAGGTCCCCGGCAGCCGAGCCCTCGTCGAAGAAAAGGTCCCCGGCAGCCGAGCCCTCGTCGAAGAAAAGGTCCCCGGCAGCCGAGCCCTCGTCGAAGAAAAGGTCCCCGGCAGCCGAGCCCTCGTCGAAGAAAAGGTCCCCGGCAGCCGAGCCCTCGTCGAAGAAAAGGTCCCCGGCAGCCGAGCCCTCGTCGAAGAAAAGGTCCCCGGCAGCCGAGCCCTCGTCGAAGAAAAGGTCCCCGGCAGCCGAGCCCTCGTCGAAAATCTTTTCTTCGGCAGCCGAGTCTTCTTCGAAGAAAAAGTCCCCGGCAGCCGAGCCCTCGTCGAAAATCTTTTCTTCGGCAGCCGAGTCTTCTTCGAAGAAAAAGTCCCCGGCAGCCGAGCCCTCGTCGAAAATCTTTTCTTCGGCAGACGAGTCTTCTTCGAAGAAAAAGTCCCCGGCAGCCGAGCCCTCGTCGAAATATTTTCTTCAGCAACCGAGCCCTCGTCGAAGAAAAGGTCCCCGGCAGCCGAGCCCTCGTCGAAGAAAAGGTCCCCGGCAGCCGAGCCCTCGTCGAAGAAAAGGTCCCCGGCAGCCGAGCCCTCGTCGAAAATCTTTTCTTCGGCAGCCGAGTCTTCTTCGAAGAAAAAGTCCCCGGCAGCCGAGCCCTCGTCGAAATATTTTCTTCAGCAACCGAGCCCTCGTCGAAGAAAAGGTCCCCGGCAGCCGAGCCCTCGTCGAAGAAAAGGTCCCCGGCAGCCGAGCCCTCGTCGAAGAAAAGGTCCCCGGCAGCCGAGCCCTCGTCGAAGAAAAGGTCCCCGGCAGCCGAGCCCTCGTCGAAGAAAAGGTCCCCGGCAGCCGAGCCCTCGTCGAAGAAAAGGTCCCCGGCAGCCGAGCCCTCGTCGAAGAAAAGGTCCCCGGCAGCCGAGCCCTCGTCGAAGAAAAAGTCCCCGGCAGCCGAGCCCTCGTAGAAGAAAAAGTCCCCGGCAGCCGAGCCCTCGTCGAAGAAAAAGTCCCAGGCAGCCGAGCCCGCGTCGAAAAATTTTCTTCAGCAACCGAGCCCTCGTCGAAGAAAAGGTCCCCGGCAGCCGAGCCCTCGTCGAAGAAAAGGTCCCCGGCAGCCGAGCCCTCGTCGAAAATCTTTTCTTCGACAGCCGAGTCTTCTTCGAAGAAAAAGTCCCCGGCAGCCGAGCCCTCGTCGAAATATTTTCTTCAGCAACCGAGCCCTCGTCGAAGAAAAGGTCCCCGGCAGCCGAGCCCTCGTCGAAGAAAAGGTCCCCGGAAGCCGAGCCCTCGTCGAAGAAAAGGTCCCCGGCAGCCGAGCCCTCGTCGAAGAAAAGGTCCCCGGCAGCCGAGCCCTCGTCGAAGAAAAGGTCCCCGGCAGCCGAGCCCTCGTCGAAGAAAAGGTCCCCGGCAGCCGAGCCCTCGTCGAAGAAAAGGTCCCCGGCAGCCGAGCCCTCGTCGAAGAAAAGGTCCCCGGCAGCCGAGCCCTCGTCGAAGAAAAGGTCCCCGGCAGCCGAGCCCTCGTCGAAGAAAAGGTCCCCGGCAGCCGAGCCCTCGTCGAAGAAAAGGTCCCCGGCAGCCGAGCCCTCGTCGAAGAAAAGGTCCCCGGCAGCCGAGCCCTCGTCGAAGAAAAGGTCCCCGGCAGCCGAGCCCTCGTCGAAGAAAAGGTCCCCGGCAGCCGAGCCCTCGTCGAAAATCTTTTCTTCGGCAGCCGAGTCTTCTTCGAAGAAAAAGTCCCCGGCAGCCGAGCCCTCGTCGAAAAATTTTCTTCAGCAACCGAGCCCTCGTCGAAAAATTTTCTTCAGCAACCGAGCCCTCGTCGAAGAAAAGGTCCCCGGCAGCCGAGCCCTCGTCGAAGAAAAGGTCCCCGGCAGCCGAGCCCTCGTCGAAAATCTTTTCTTCGGCAGCCGAGTCTTCTTCGAAGAAAAAGTCCCCGGCAGCCGAGCCCTCGTCGAAAAATTTTCTTCAGCAACCGAGCCCTCGTCGAAGAAAAGGTCCCCGGCAGCCGAGCCCTCGTCGAAGAAAAGGTCCCCGGCAGCCGAGCCCTCGTCGAAGAAAAGGTCCCCGGCAGCCGAGCCCTCGTCGAAGAAAAGGTCCCCGGCAGCCGAGCCCTCGTCGAAGAAAAGGTCCCCGGCAGCCGAGCCCTCGTCGAAAATCTTTTCTTCGGCAGCCGAGCCCTCGTCGAAAATCTTTTCTTCGGCAGCCGAGTCTTCTTCGAAGAAAAAGTCCCCGGCAGCCGAGCCCTCGTCGAAAAATTTTCTTCAGCAACCGAGCCCTCGTCGAAGAAAAGGTCCCCGGCAGCCGAGCCCTCGTCGAAGAAAAGGTCCCCGGCAGCCGAGCCCTCGTCGAAGAAAAGGTCCCCGGCAGCCGAGCCCTCGTCGAAGAAAAGGTCCCCGGCAGCCGAGCCCTCGTCGAAGAAAAGGTCCCCGGCAGCCGAGCCCTCGTCGAAGAAAAGGTCCCCGGCAGCCGAGCCCTCGTCGAAGAAAAGGTCCCCGGCAGCCGAGCCCTCGTCGAAGAAAAGGTCCCCGGCAGCCGAGCCCTCGTCGAAGAAAAGGTCCCCGGCAGCCGAGCCCTCGTCGAAGAAAAGGTCCCCGGCAGCCGAGCCCTCGTCGAAGAAAAGGTCCCCGGCAGCCGAGCCCTCGTCGAAGAAAAGGTCCCCGGCAGCCGAGCCCTCGTCGAAGAAAAGGTCCCCGGCAGCCGAGCCCTCGTCGAAGAAAAGGTCCCCGGCAGCCGAGCCCTCGTCGAAGAAAAGGTCCCCGGCAGCCGAGCCCTCGTCGAAAATCTTTTCTTCGGCAGCCGAGTCTTCTTCGAAGAAAAAGTCCCCGGCAGCCGAGCCCTCGTCGAAAATCTTTTCTTCGGCAGCCGAGTCTTCTTCGAAGAAAAAGTCCCCGGCAGCCGAGCCCTCGTCGAAAATCTTTTCTTCGGCAGACGAGTCTTCTTCGAAGAAAAAGTCCCCGGCAGCCGAGCCCTCGTCGAAATATTTTCTTCAGCAACCGAGCCCTCGTCGAAGAAAAGGTCCCCGGCAGCCGAGCCCTCGTCGAATAAAAGGTCCCCGGCAGCCGAGCCCTCGTCGAAGAAAAGGTCCCCGGCAGCCGAGCCCTCGTCGAAAATCTTTTCTTCGGCAGCCGAGTCTTCTTCGAAGAAAAAGTCCCCGGCAGCCGAGCCCTCGTCGAAATATTTTCTTCAGCAACCGAGCCCTCGTCGAAGAAAAGGTCCCCGGCAGCCGAGCCCTCGTCGAAGAAAAGGTCCCCGGCAGCCGAGCCCTCGTCGAAGAAAAGGTCCCCGGCAGCCGAGCCCTCGTCGAAGAAAAGGTCCCCGGCAGCCGAGCCCTCGTCGAAGAAAAGGTCCCCGGCAGCCGAGCCCTCGTCGAAGAAAAGGTCCCCGGCAGCCGAGCCCTCGTCGAAAATCTTTTCTTCGGCAGCCGAGTCTTCTTCGAAGAAAAAGTCCCCGGCAGCCGAGCCCTCGTCGAAAAATTTTCTTCAGCAACCGAGCCCTCGTCGAAAAATTTTCTTCAGCAACCGAGCCCTCGTCGAAGAAAAGGTCCCCGGCAGCCGAGCCCTCGTCGAAGAAAAGGTCCCCGGCAGCCGAGCCCTCGTCGAAAATCTTTTCTTCGGCAGCTGAGTCTTCTTCGAAGAAAAAGTCCCCGGCAGCCGAGCCCTCGTTGAAAAATTTTCTTCAGCAACCGAGCCCTCGTCGAAGAAAAGGTCCCCGGCAGCCGAGCCCTCGTCGAAGAAAAGGTCCCCGGCAGCCGAGCCCTCGTCGAAGAAAAGGTCCCCGGCAGCCGAGCCCTCGTCGAAGAAAAGGTCCCCGGCAGCCGAGCCCTCGTCGAAGAAAAGGTCCCCGGCAGCCGAGACCTCGTTGAAAATCTTTTCTTCGGCAGCCGAGCCCTCGTTGAAAATCTTTTCTTCGGCAGCCGAGCCTTCTTCGAAGAAAAAGTCCCCGGCATCCGAGCCCTCGTCGAAAAATTTTCTTCAGCAACCGAGCCCTCGTCGAAGAAAAGGTCCCCGGCAGCCGAGCCCTCGTCGAAGAAAAGGTCCCCGGCAGCCGAGCCCTCGTCGAAGAAAAGGTCCCCGGCAGCCGAGCCCTCGTCGAAGAAAAGGTCCCCGGCAGCCGAGCCCTCGTCGAAGAAAAGGTCCCCGGCAGCCGAGCACTCGTCGAAGAAAAGGTCCCCGGCAGCCGAGCCCTCGTCGAAAATCTTTTCTTCGGCAGCCGAGCCTTCTTCGAAGAAAAAGTCCCCGGCAGCCGAGCCCTCGTCGAAAATCTTTTCTTCGGCAGCCGAGCCCTCGTCGAAAAATTTTCTTCAGCAACCGAGCCCTCGTCGAAGAAAAGGTCCCCGGCAGCCGAGCCCTCGTCGAAGAAAAGGTCCCCGGCAGCCGAGCCCTCGTCGAAGAAAAGGTCCCCGGCAGCCGAGCCCTCGTCGAAGAAAAGGTCCCCGGCAGCCGAGCCCTCGTCGAAGAAAAGGTCCCCGGCAGCCGAGGCCTCGTCGAAGAAAAGGTCCCCGGCAGCCGAGCCCTCGTCGAAGAAAAGGTCCCCGGCAGCCGAGCCCTCGTCGAAGAAAAGGTCCCCGGCAGCCGAGGCCTCGTCGAAGAAAAGGTCCCCGGCAGCCGAGCCCTCGTCGAAGAAAAGGTCCCCGGCAGCCGAGCCCTCGTCGAAAATCTTTTCTTCGGCAGCCGAGTCTTCTTCGAAGAAAAAGTCCCCGGCAGCCGAGCCCTCGTCGAAAAATTTTCTTCAGCAACCGAGCCCTCGTCGAAGAAAAGGTCCCCGGCAGCCGAGCCCTCGTCGAAGAAAAGGTCCCCGGCAGCCGAGCCCTCGTCGAAGAAAAGGTCCCCGGCAGCCGAGCCCTCGTCGAAGAAAAGGTCCCCGGCAGCCGAGCCCTCGTCGAAGAAAAGGTCCCCGGCAGCCGAGCCCTCGTCGAAGAAAAGGTCCCCGGCAGCCGAGCCCTCGTCGAAGAAAAGGTCCCCGGCAGCCGAGCCCCTCGTCGAAGAAAAGGTCCCCGGCAGCCGAGCCCTCGTCGAAGAAAAGGTCCCCGGCAGCCGAGCCCTCGTCGAAGAAAAGGTCCCCGGCAGCCGAGCCCTCGTCGAAAAATTTTCTTCAGCAACCGAGCCCTCGTCGAAGAAAAGGTCCCCGGCAGCCGAGCCCTCGTCGAAAATCTTTTCTTCGGCAGCCGAGTCTTCTTCGAAGAAAAAGTCCCCGGCAGCCGAGCCCTCGTCGAAAAATTTTCTTCAGCAACCGAGCCCTCGTCGAAGAAAAGGTCCCCGGCAGCCGAGCCCTCGTCGAAGAAAAGGTCCCCGGCAGCCGAGCCCTCGTCGAAGAAAAGGTCCCCGGCAGCCGAGCCCTCGTCGAAGAAAAGGTCCCCGGCAGCCGAGCCCTCGTCGAAAATCTTTTCTTCGGCAGCCGAGCCCTCGTCGAAAATCTTTTCTTCGGCAGCCGAGTCTTCTTCGAAGAAAAAGTCCCCGGCAGCCGAGCCCTCGTCGAAAAATTTTCTTCAGCAACCGAGCCCTCGTCGAAGAAAAGGTCCCCGGCAGCCGAGCCCTCGTCGAAGAAAAGGTCCCCGGCAGCCGAGCCCTCGTCGAAGAAAAGGTCCCCGGCAGCCGAGCCCTCGTCGAAGAAAAGGTCCCCGGCAGCCGAGCCCTCGTCGAAGAAAAGGTCCCCGGCAGCCGAGCCCTCGTCGAAGAAAAGGTCCCCGGCAGCCGAGCCCTCGTCGAAGAAAAGGTCCCCGGCAGCCGAGCCCTAGTCGAAGAAAAGGTCCCCGGCAGCCGAGCCCTCGTCGAAGAAAAGGTCCCCGGCAGCCGAGCCCTCGTCGAAAATCTTTTCTTCGGCAGCCGAGTCTTCTTCGAAGAAAAAGTCCCCGGCAGCCGAGCCCTCGTCGAAAATCTTTTCTTCGGCAGCCGAGTCTTCTTCGAAGAAAAAGTCCCCGGCAGCCGAGCCCTCGTCGAAAATCTTTTCTTCGGCAGACGAGTCTTCTTCGAAGAAAAAGTCCCCGGCAGCCGAGCCCTCGTCGAAATATTTTCTTCAGCAACCGAGCCCTCGTCGAAGAAAAGGTCCCCGGCAGCCGAGCCCTCGTCGAATAAAAGGTCCCCGGCAGCCGAGCCCTCGTCGAAGAAAAGGTCCCCGGCAGCCGAGCCCTCGTCGAAAATTTTTTCTTCGGCAGCCGAGTCTTCTTCGAAGAAAAAGTCCCCGGCAGCCGAGCCCTCGTCGAAATATTTTCTTCAGCAACCGAGCCCTCGTCGAAGAAAAGGTCCCCGGCAGCCGAGCCCTCGTCGAAGAAAAGGTCCCCGGCAGCCGAGCCCTCGTCGAAGAAAAGGTCCCCGGCAGCCGAGCCCTCGTCGAAGAAAAGGTCCCCGGCAGCCGAGCCCTCGTCGAAGAAAAGGTCCCCGGCAGCCGAGCCCTCGTCGAAGAAAAGGTCCCCGGCAGCCGAGCCCTCGTCGAAGAAAAGGTCCCCGGCAGCCGAGCCCTCGTCGAAGAAAAGGTCCCCCGGCAGCCGAGCCCTCGTCGAAAATCTTTTCTTCGGCAGCCGAGTCTTCTTCGAAGAAAAAGTCCCCGGCAGCCGAGCCCTCGTCGAAAAATTTTCTTCAGCAACCGAGCCCTCGTCGAAAAATTTTCTTCAGCAACCGAGCCCTCGTCGAAGAAAAGGTCCCCGGCAGCCGAGCCCTCGTCGAAGAAAAGGTCCCCGGCAGCCGAGCCCTCGTCGAAAATCTTTTCTTCGGCAGCCGAGTCTTCTTCGAAGAAAAAGTCCCCGGCAGCCGAGCCCTCGTCGAAAAATTTTCTTCAGCAACCGAGCCCTCGTCGAAGAAAAGGTCCCCGGCAGCCGAGCCCTCGTCGAAGAAAAGGTCCCCGGCAGCCGAGCCCTCGTCGAAGAAAAGGTCCCCGGCAGCCGAGCCCTCGTCGAAGAAAAGGTCCCCGGCAGCCGAGCCCTCGTCGAAGAAAAGGTCCCCGGCAGCCGAGCCCTCGTCGAAGAAAAGGTCCCCGGCAGCCGAGACCTCGTTGAAAATCTTTTCTTCGGCAGCCGAGCCCTCGTTGAAAATCTTTTCTTCGGCAGCCGAGCCTTCTTCGAAGAAAAAGTCCCCGGCAGCCGAGCCCTCGTCGAAAAATTTTCTTCAGCAACCGAGCCCTCGTCGAAGAAAAGGTCCCCGGCAGCCGAGCCCTCGTCGAAGAAAAGGTCCCCGGCAGCCGAGCCCTCGTCGAAGAAAAGGTCCCCGGCAGCCGAGCCCTCGTCGAAGAAAAGGTCCCCGGCAGCCGAGCACTCGTCGAAGAAAAGGTCCCCGGCAGCCGAGCCCTCGTCGAAAATCTTTTCTTCGGCAGCCGAGCCTTCTTCGAAGAAAAAGTCCCCGGCAGCCGAGCCCTCGTCGAAAATCTTTTCTTCGGCAGCCGAGCCCTCGTCGAAAAATTTTCTTCAGCAACCGAGCCCTCGTCGAAGAAAAGGTCCCCGGCAGCCGAGCCCTCGTCGAAGAAAAGGTCCCCGGCAGCCGAGCCCTCGTCGAAGAAAAGGTCCCCGGCAGCCGAGCCCTCGTCGAAGAAAAGGTCCCCCGGCAGCCGAGCCCTCGTCGAAGAAAAGGTCCCCGGCAGCCGAGGCCTCGTCGAAGAAAAGGTCCCCGGCAGCCGAGGCCTCGTCGAAGAAAAGGTCCCCGGCAGCCGAGCCCTCGTCGAAGAAAAGGTCCCCGGCAGCCGAGCCCTCGTCGAAAATCTTTTCTTCGGCAGCCGAGTCTTCTTCGAAGAAAAAGTCCCCGGCAGCCGAGCCCTCGTCGAAAAATTTTCTTCAGCAACCGAGCCCTCGTCGAAGAAAAGGTCCCCGGCAGCCGAGCCCTCGTCGAAGAAAAGGTCCCCGGCAGCCGAGCCCTCGTCGAAGAAAAGGTCCCCCGGCAGCCGAGCCCTCGTCGAAGAAAAGGTCCCCGGCAGCCGAGCCCTCGTCGAAGAAAAGGTCCCCGGCAGCCGAGCCCTCGTCGAAGAAAAGGTCCCCGGCAGCCGAGCCCTCGTCGAAGAAAAGGTCCCCGGCAGCCGAGCCCTCGTCGAAAAATTTTCTTCAGCAACCGAGCCCTCGTCGAAGAAAAGGTCCCCGGCAGCCGAGCCCTCGTCGAAGAAAAAGTCCCCGGCAGCCGAGCCCTCGTCGAAGAAAAGGCCTTCGGCAGCCGAGTCTTCGTCGAAGAAAAAGTCCCCGGCAGCCGAGCCCTCGTCGAAAAATTTTCTTCAGCAACCGAGCCCTCGTCGAAGAAAAGGTCCCCGGCAGCCGAGCCCTCGTCGAAGAAAAGGTCCCCGGCAGCCGAGCCCTCGTCGAAGAAAAGGTCCCCGGCAGCCGAGCCCTCGTCGAAGAAAAGGTCCCCGGCAGCCGAGCCCTCGTCGAAGAAAAGGTCCCCGGCAGCCGAGCCCTCGTCGAAGAAAAGGTCCCCGGCAGCCGAGCCCTCGTCGAAGAAAAGGTCCCCGGCAGCCGAGCCCCTCGTCGAAGAAAAGGTCCCCGGCAGCCGAGCCCTCGTCGAAGAAAAGGTCCCCGGCAGCCGAGCCCTCGTCGAAGAAAAGGCCTTCGGCAGCCGAGCCCTCGTCGAAGAAAAGGTCCCCGGCAGCCGAGCCCTCGTCGAAGAAAAGGTCCCCGGCAGCCGAGCCCCTCGTCGAAGAAAAGGTCCCCGGCAGCCGAGCCCTCGTCGAAGAAAAGGTCCCCGGCAGCCGAGCCCTCGTCGAAGAAAAGGTCCCCGGCAGCCGAGCCCTCGTCGAAAAATTTTCTTCAGCAACCGAGCCCTCGTCGAAGAAAAGGTCCCCGGCAGGCGAGCCCTCGTCGAAGAAAAAGTCCCCGGCAGCCGAGCCCTCGTCGAAGAAAAGGTCCCCGGCAGCCGAGCCCTCGTCGAAGAAAAGGTCCCCGGCAGCCGAGCCCTCGTCGAAGAAAAGGTCCCCGGCAGCCGAGCCCTCGTCGAAGAAAAGGTCCCCGGCAGCCGAGCCCTCGTCGAAGAAAAGGTCCCCGGCAGCC
This sequence comes from Harpia harpyja, assembly GCF_026419915.1. Taxonomy (NCBI): domain Eukaryota; kingdom Metazoa; phylum Chordata; class Aves; order Accipitriformes; family Accipitridae; genus Harpia; species Harpia harpyja. The sequence continues at coordinate 40,604 of NW_026293300.1, read as the reverse complement.
GAGCCCTCGTCGAAGAAAAGGTCCCCGGCAGCCGAGCCCTCGTCGAAAATCTTTTCTTCGGCAGCCGAGTCTTCTTCGAAGAAAAGGTCCCCGGCAGCCGAGCCCTCGTCGAAAAATTTTCTTCAGCAATCGAGCCCTCGTCGAAGAAAAGGTCCCCGGCAGCCGAGCCCTCGTCGAAGAAAAGGTCCCCGGCAGCCGAGCCCTCGTCGAAGAAAAGGTCCCCGGCAGCCGAGCCCTCGTCGAAGAAAAGGTCCCCGGCAGCCGAGCCCTCGTCGAAGAAAAGGTCCCCGGCAGCCGAGCCCTCGTCGAAGAAAAGGTCCCCGGCAGCCGAGCCCTCGTCGAAGAAAAGGTCCCCGGCAGCCGAGCCCTCGTCGAAGAAAAGGTCCCCGGCAGCCGAGCCCTCGTCGAAGAAAAGGTCCCCGGCAGCCGAGCCCTCGTCGAAGAAAAGGTCCCCGGCAGCCGAGCCCTCGTCGAAGAAAAAGTCCCCGGCAGCCGAGCCCTCGTCGAAAAATTTTCTTCAGCAACCGAGCCCTCGTCGAAGAAAAGGTCCCCGGCAGCCGAGCCCTCGTCGAAGAAAAGGTCCCCGGCAGCCGAGCCCTCGTCGAAGAAAAGGTCCCCGGCAGCCGAGCCCTCGTCGAAGAAAAGGTCCCCGGCAGCCGAGCCCTCGTCGAAGAAAAGGTCCCCGGCAGCCGAGCCCTCGTCGAAAATCTTTTCTTCGGCAGCCGAGTCTTCTTCGAAGAAAAGGTCCCCGGCAGCCGAGCCCTCGTCGAAAAATTTTCTTCAGCAATCGAGCCCTCGTCGAAGAAAAGGTCCCCGGCAGCCGAGCCCTCGTCGAAGAAAAGGTCCCCGGCAGCCGAGCCCTCGTCGAAGAAAAGGTCCCCGGCAGCCGAGCCCTCGTCGAAGAAAAGGTCCCCGGCAGCCGAGCCCTCGTCGAAGAAAAGGTCCCCGGCAGCCGAGCCCTCGTCGAAAATCTTTTCATCAGCAGCCGAGTCTTCTTCGAAGAAAAAGTCCCCGGCAGCCGAGCCCTCGTCGAAAAATTTTCTTCAGCAACCGAGCCCTCGTCGATGAAAAGGTCCCCGGCAGCCGAGCCCTCGTCGAAGAAAAGGTCCCCGGCAGCCGAGCCCTCGTCGAAGAAAAGGTCCCCCGCAGCCGAGCCCTCGTCGAAGAAAAGGTCCCCCGGCAGCCGAGCCCTCGTCGAAGAAAAGGTCCCCGGCAGCCGAGCCCTCGTCGAAGAAAAGGTCCCCGGCAGCCGAGCCCTCGTCGAAAATCTTTTCTTCGGCAGCCGAGTCTTCTTCGAAGAAAAGGTCCCCGGCAGCCGAGCCCTCGTCGAAAAATTTTCTTCAGCAATCGAGCCCTCGTCGAAGAAAAGGTCCCCGGCAGCCGAGCCCTCGTCGAAGAAAAGGTCCCCGGCAGCCGAGCCCCTCGTCGAAGAAAAGGTCCCCGGCAGCCGGAGCCCTCGTCGAAGAAAAGGTCCCCCGGCAGCCGAGCCCTCGTCGAAAATCTTTTCATCGGCAGCCGAGTCTTCTTCGAAGAAAAAGTCCCCGGCAGCCGAGCCCTCGTCGAAAAATTTTCTTCAGCAACCGAGCCCTCGTCGATGAAAAGGTCCCCGGCAGCCGAGCCCTCGTCGAAGAAAAGGTCCCCGGCAGCCGAGCCCCTCGTCGAAGAAAAGGTCCCCCGGCAGCCGAGCCCTCGTCGAAGAAAAGGTCCCCGGCAGCCGAGCCCTCGTCGAAGAAAAGGTCCCCGGCAGCCGAGCCCTCGTCGAAGAAAAGGTCCCCGGCAGCCGAGCCCCTCGTCGAAAAATCTTTTCTTCGGCAGCCGAGTCTTCTTCGAAGAAAAGGTCCCCGGCAGCCGAGCCCTCGTCGAAAAATTTTCTTCAGCAATCAAGCCCTCGTCGAAGAAAAGGTCCCCGGCAGCCGAGCCCTCGTCGAAGAAAAGGTCCCCGGCAGCCGAGCCCTCGTCGAAGAAAAGGTCCCCGGCAGCCGAGCCCTCGTCGAAGAAAAGGTCCCGGCAGCCGAGCCCTCGTCGAAGAAAAGGTCCCCGGCAGCCGAGCCCTCGTCGAAGAAAAAGGTCCCCGGCAGCCGAGCCCTCGTCGAAGAAAAGGTCCCCGGCAGCCGAGCCCTCGTCGAAGAAAAGGTCCCCGGCAGCCGAGCCCCTCGTCGAAGAAAAGGTCCCCGGCAGCCGAGCCCTCGTCGAAAATCTTTTCATCGGCAGCCGAGTCTTCTTCGAAGAAAAAGTCCCCGGCAGCCGAGCCCTCGTCGAAAAATTTTCTTCAGCAACCGAGCCCTCGTCGATGAAAAGGTCCCCGGCAGCCGAGCCCTCGTCGAAGAAAAGGTCCCCGGCAGCCGAGCCCTCGTCGAAGAAAAGGTCCCCGGCAGGCCGAGCCCTCGTCGAAGAAAAGGTCCCCGGCAGCCGAGCCCTCGTCGAAGAAAAGGTCCCCGGCAGCCGAGCCCTCGTCGAAGAAAAGGTCCCCGGCAGCCGAGCCCTCGTCGAAGAAAAGGTCCCCGGCAGCCGAGCCCTCGTCGAAAATCTTTTCTTCGGCAGCCGAGTCTTCTTCGAAGAAAAGGTCCCCGGCAGCCGAGCCCTCGTCGAAAAATTTTCTTCAGCAATCAAGCCCTCATCGAAGAAAAGGTCCCCGGCAGCCGAGCCCTCGTCGAAGAAAAGGTCCCCGGCAGCCGAGCCCTCGTCGAAGAAAAGGTCCCCGGCAGCCGAGCCCTCGTCGAAGAAAAGGTCCCCGGCAGCCGAGCCCTCGTCGAAGAAAAGGTCCCCGGCAGCCGAGCCCTCGTCGAAGAAAAGGTCCCCGCAGCCGAGCCCTCGTCGAAAAATTTTCTTCAGCAACCGAGCCCTCGTCGAAGAAAAGGTCCCCGGCAGCCGAGCCCTCGTCGAAGAAAGGTCCCCGGCAGCCGAGCCCTCGTCGAAGAAAAGGTCCCCGGCAGCCGAGCCCTCGTCGAAGAAAAGGTCCCCGGCAGCCGAGCCCTCGTCGAAGAAAAGGTCCCCGGCAGCCGAGCCCTCGTCGAAGAAAAGGTCCCCGGCAGCCGAGCCCTCGTCGAAGAAAAGGTCCCCGGCAGCCGAGACCTCGTCGAAAATCTTTTCTTCGGCAGCCGAGTCTTCTTCGAAGAAAAGGTCCCCGGCAGCCGAGCCCTCGTCGAAAAATTTTCTTCAGCAACCGAGCCCCTCGTCGAAGAAAAGGTCCCCGGCAGCCGAGCCCTCGTCGAAGAAAAGGTCCCCGGCAGCCGAGCCCTCGTCGAAGAAAAGGTCCCCGGCAGCCGAGCCCTCGTCGAAGAAAAGGTCCCCGGCAGCCGAGCCCTCGTCGAAGAAAAGGTCCCCGGCAGCCGAGCCCTCGTCGAAAATCTTTTCTTCGGCAGCCGAGTCTTCTTCGAAGAAAAAGTCCCCGGCAGCCGAGCCCTCGTCGAAAAATTTTCTTCAGCAACCGAGCCCTCGTCGAAGAAAAGGTCCCCGGCAGCCGAGCCCTCATCGAAGAAAAGGTCCCCCGGCAGCCGAGCCCTCGTCGAAGAAAAGGTCCCCGGCAGCCGAGCCCTCGTCGAAGAAAAGGTCCCCGGCAGCCGAGCCCTCGTCGAAGAAAAGGTCCCCGGCAGCCGAGCCCTCGTCGAAGAAAAGGTCCCCGGCAGCCGAGCCCTCGTCGAAGAAAAGGTCCCCGGCAGCCGAGCCCTCGTCGAAAAATTTTCTTCAGCAACCGAGCCCTCGTCGAAGAAAAGGTCCCCGGCAGCCGAGCCCTCGTCGAAGAAAAGGTCCCCGGCAGCCGAGCCCTCGTCGAAGAAAAGGTCCCCGGCAGCCGAGCCCTCGTCGAAGAAAAGGTCCCCGGCAGCCGAGCCCTCGTCGAAGAAAAGGTCCCCGGCAGCCGAGCCCTCGTCGAAGAAAAGGTCCCCGGCAGCCGAGCCCTCGTCGAAGAAAAGGTCCCCGGCAGCCGAGCCCTCGTCGAAGAAAAGGTCCCCGGCAGCCGAGCCCTCGTCGAAGAAAAGGTCCCCGGCAGCCGAGCCCTCGTCGAAAAATTTTCTTCAGCAACCGAGCCCTCGTCGAAGAAAAGGTCCCCGGCAGCCGAGCCCTCGTCGAAGAAAAGGTCCCCGGCAGCCGAGCCCTCGTCGAAGAAAAGGTCCCCGGCAGCCGAGCCCTCGTCGAAGAAAAGGTCCCCGGCAGCCGAGCCCTCGTCGAAGAAAAGGTCCCCGGCAGCCGAGCCCTCGTCGAAGAAAAGGTCCCCGGCAGCCGAGCCCTCGTCGAAGAAAAGGTCCCCGGCAGCCGAGCCCTCGTCGAAAATCTTTTCTTCGGCAGCCGAGTCTTCTTCGAAGAAAAAGTCCCCGGCAGCCGAGCCCTCGTCGAAAATCTTTTCTTCGGCAGCCGAGTCTTCTTCGAAGAAAAAGTCCCCGGCAGCCGAGCCCTCGTCGAAGAAAAGGTCCCCGGCAGCCGAGCCCTCGTCGAAGAAAAGGTCCCCGGCAGCCGAGCCCTCGTCGAAGAAAAGGTCCCCGGCAGCCGAGCCTCGTCGAAGAAAAAGTCCCCGGCAGCCGAGCCCTCGTCGAAAATCTTTTCTTCGGCAGCCGAGTCTTCTTCGAAGAAAAAGTCCCCGGCAGCCGAGCCCTCGTCGAAAAATTTTCTTCAGCAACCGAGCCCTCGTCGAAGAAAAGGTCCCCGGCAGCCGAGCCCTCGTCGAAGAAAAGGTCCCCGGCAGCCGAGCCCTCGTCGAAGAAAAGGTCCCCGGCAGCCGAGCCCTCGTCGAAGAAAAGGTCCCCGGCAGCCGAGCCCTCGTCGAAGAAAAGGTCCCCGGCAGCCGAGCCCTCGTCGAAAATCTTTTCTTCGGCAGCCGAGTCTTCTTCGAAGAAAAAGTCCCCGGCAGCCGAGCCCTCGTCGAAAAATTTTCTTCAGCAGCCGAGCCCTCGTCGAAGAAAAGGTCCCCGGCAGCCGAGCCCTCGTCGAAGAAAAGGTCCCCGGCAGCCGAGCCCTCGTCGAAGAAAAGGTCCCCGGCAGCCGAGCCCTCGTCGAAGAAAAGGTCCCCGGCAGCCGAGCCCTCGTCGAAGAAAAGGTCCCCGGCAGCCGAGCCCTCGTCGAAGAAAAGGTCCCCGGCAGCCGAGCCCTCGTCGAAGAAAAGGTCCCCGGCAGCCGAGCCCTCGTCGAAGAAAAGGTCCCCGGCAGCCGAGCCCTCGTCGAAGAAAAGGGTCCCCGGCAGCCGAGCCCTCGTCGAAGAAAAGGTCCCCGGCAGCCGAGCCCTCGTCGAAGAAAAGGTCCCCGGCAGCCGAGCCCTCGTCGAAAAATTTTCTTCAGCAACCGAGCCCTCGTCGAAGAAAAGGTCCCCGGCAGCCGAGCCCTCGTCGAAGAAAAGGTCCCCGGCAGCCGAGCCCTCGTCGAAAATGTTTTCTTCGGCAGCCGAGTCTTCTTCGAAGAAAAAAGTCCCCGGCAGCCGAGCCCTCGTCGAAAAATTTTCTTCAGCAACCGAGCCCTCGTCGAAGAAAAGGTCCCCGGCAGCCGAGCCCTCGTCGAAGAAAAGGTCCCCGGCAGCCGAGCCCTCGTCGAAGAAAAGGTCCCCGGCAGCCGAGCCCTCGTCGAAGAAAAGGTCCCCGGCAGCCGAGCCCTCGTCGAAGAAAAGGTCCCCGGCAGCCGAGCCCTCGTCGAAGAAAAGGTCCCCGGCAGCCGAGCCCTCGTCGAAGAAAAGGTCCCCGGCAGCCGAGCCCTCGTCGAAAATCTTTTCTTCGGCAGCCGAGTCTTCTTCGAAGAAAAAGTCCTCGGCAGCCGAGCCCTCGTCGAAAAATTTTCTTCAGCAACCGAGCCCTCGTCGAAGAAAAGGTCCCCGGCAGCCGAGCCCTCGTCGAAGAAAAGGTCCCCGGCAGCCGAGCCCTCGTCGAAAATCTTTTCTTCGGCAGCCGAGTCTTCTTCGAAGAAAAAGTCCCCGGCAGCCGAGCCCTCGTCGAAAAATTTTCTTCAGCAGCCGAGCCCTCGTCGAAGAAAAAGGTCCCCGGCAGCCGAGCCCTCGTCGAAGAAAAGGTCCCCGGCAGCCGAGCCCTCGTCGAAGAAAAGGTCCCCGGCAGCCGAGCCCTCGTCGAAAATCTTTTTCTTCGGCAGCCGAGTCTTCTTCGAAGAAAAAGTCCCCCGGCAGCCGAGCACTCGTCGAAAAATTTTCTTCAGCAGCCGAGCCCTCGTCGAAGAAAAGGTCCCCGGCAGCCGAGCCCTCGTCGAAAATTTTGTCATAGACAGCCGAGCCTTCGTCGAAGAAAAGGTCCCCGGCAGCGAGCACTCATCGAAAAAATTTTCTTCGGCAGCCGAGCCCTCGTCGAAAAATTTTCTTTGGCAGCCGAGCCCTCGTCGAAGAAAAGGTCCCCGGCAGCCGAGCCCTCGTCGAAAATTTTGTCTTAGACAGACGAGCCTTCGTCGAAGAAAAGGTCCCCGGCAGCCGAGCCCTCGTCGAAGAAAAGGTCCCCGGCAGCCGAGCCCTCGTCGAAGAAAAGGTCCCCGGCAGCCGAGCCCTCGTCGAAGAAAAGGTCCCCGGCAGCCGAGCCCTCGTCGAAGAAAAGGTCCCCGGCAGCCGAGCCCTCGTCGAAGAAAAGGTCCCCGGCAGCCGAGCCCTCGTCGAAGAAAAAGTCCCCGGCCAGCCGAGCCCTCGTCGAAGAAAAAGTCCCCGGCAGCCGAGCCCTCGTCGAAAAATTTTCTTCAGCAACCGAGCCCTCGTCGAAGAAAAGGTCCCCGGCAGCCGAGCCCTCGTCGAAGAAAAGGTCCCCGGCAGCCGAGCCCTCGTCGAAGAAAAGGTCCCCGGCAGCCGAGCCCTCGTCGAAGAAAAGGTCCCCGGCAGCCGAGCCCTCGTCGAAGAAAAGGTCCCCGGCAGCCGAGCCCTCGTCGAAGAAAAGGTCCCCGGCAGCCGAGCACTCGTCGAAAAATTTTCTTCAGCAGCCGAGCCCTCGTCGAAGAAAAAGGTCCCCGGCAGCCGAGCCCTCGTCGAAAATTTTGTCATAGACAGCCGAGCCCTTCGTCGAAGAAAAGGTCCCCTGGCAGCGAGCACTCATCGAAAAATTTTCTTCGGCAGCCGAGCCCTCGTCGAAAATCTTTTCTTCGGCAGCCGAGCCCTCGTTCGAAGAAAAGGTCCCCGGCAGCCGAGCCCTCGTCGAAGAAAAGGTCCCGGCAGCCGAGCCCTCGTCGAAGAAAAGGTCCCCGGCAGCCGAGCCCTCGTCGAAGAAAAGGTCCCCGGCAGCCGAGCCCTCGTCGAAGAAAAGGTCCCCGGCAGCCGAGCCCTCGTCGAAGAAAAGGTCCCCGGCAGCCGAGCCCTCGTCGAAGAAAAGGTCCCCGGCAGCCGAGCCCTCGTCGAAGAAAAGGTCCCCGGCAGCCGAGCCCTCGTCGAAGAAAAGGTCCCCGGGCAGCCGAGCCCTCGTCGAAAATCTTTTCTTCGGCAGCCGAGCCCTCGTCGAAAATCTTTTCTCGGCAGCCGAGCCCTCGTCGAAAATCTTTTCTTCGGCAGCCGAGCCCTCGTCGAAGAAAAAGTCCCCGGGCAGCCGAGCCCTCGTCGAAAAATTTTCTTCAGCAGCCGAGCCCTCGTCGAAGAAAAAGGTCCCCGGCAGCCGAGCCCTTGTCGAAGGAAAAGGTCCCCGGCAGCCGAGCCCTCGTCGAAAATCTTTTCTTCGGCAGCCGAGTCTTCTTCGAAGAAAAAGTCCCCGGCAGCCGAGCCCTCGTCGAAAAATTTTCTTCAGCAGCCGAGCCCTCGTCGAAGAAAAGGTCCCCGGCAGCCGAGCCCTCGTCGAAGAAAAGGTCCCCGGCAGCCGAGCCCTCGTCGAAGAAAGGTTCCCGGCAGCCGAGCCCTCGTCGAAGAAAAGGTCCCCCGGCAGCCGAGCCCTCGTCGAAGAAAAGGTCCCCGGCAGCCGAGCCCTCGTCGAAGAAAAGGTCCCCGGCAGCCGAGCCCTCGTCGAAGAAAAGGTCCCCGGCAGCCGAGCCCTCGTCGAAGAAAAGGTCCCCGGCAGCAGAGCCCTCGTCGAAAATCTTTTCTTCGGCAGCCGAGTCTTCTTCGAAGAAAAAGTCCCCGGCAGCCGAGCCCTCGTCGAAAAATTTTCTTCAGCAACCGAGCCCTCGTCGAAGAAAAGGTCCCCGGCAGCTGAGCCCTCGTCGAAGAAAAGGTCCCCGGCAGCCGAGCCCTCGTCGAAAATCTTTTCTTCGGCAGCCGAGTCTTCTTCGAAGAAAAGTCCCCGGCAGCCGAGCCCTCGTCGAAAAATTTTCTTCAGCAGCCGAGCCCTCGTCGAAGAAAAGGTCCCCGGCAGCCGAGCCCTCGTCGAAGAAAAAGGTCCCCGGCAGCCGAGCCCTCGTCGAAGAAAAGGTCCCCGGCAGCCGAGCCCTCGTCGAAGAAAAGGTCCCCGGCAGCCGAGCCCTCGTCGAAGGAAAAGGTCCCCGGCAGCCGAGCCCTCGTCGAAGAAAAGGTCCCCGGCAGCCGAGCCCTCGTCGAAGAAAAGGTCCCCGGCAGCCGAGCCCTCGTCGAAGAAAAGGTCCCCGGCAGCCGAGCCCTCGTCGAAGAAAAGGTCCCCGGCAGCCGAGCCCTCGTCGAAAATCTTTTCTTCGGCAGCCGAGCCCTCGTCGAAAATCTTTTCTTCGGCAGCCGAGCCCTCGTCGAAGAAAAAGTCCCCGGCAGCCGAGCCCTCGTCGAAAAATTTTCTTCAGCAGCCGAGCCCTCGTCGAAGAAAAGGGTCCCCGGCAGCCGAGCCCTCGTCGAAGAAAAGGTCCCCGGCAGCCGAGCCCTCGTCGAAAATCTTTTCTTCGGCAGCCGAGTCTTCTTCGAAGAAAAAGTCCCCGGCAGCCGAGCCCTCGTCGAAAAATTTTCTTCAGCAGCCGAGCCCTCGTCGAAGAAAAGGTCCCCGGCAGCCGAGCCCTCGTCGAAGAAAAGGTCCCCGGCAGCCGAGCCCTCGTCGAAGAAAAGGTCCCCCGGCAGCCGAGCCCTCGTTGAAGAAAAGGTCCCCGGCAGCCGAGCCCTCGTCGAAGAAAAGGTCCCCGGCAGCCGAGCCCTCGTCGAAAATCTTTTCTTCGGCAGCCGAGTCTTCTTCGAAGAAAAAGTCCCCGGCAGCCGAGCCCTCGTCGAAAAATTTTCTTCAGCAACCGAGCCCTCGTCGAAGAAAAGGTCCCCGGCAGCCGAGCCCTCGTCGAAGAAAAGGTCCCCGGCAGCCGAGCCCTCGTCGAAAATCTTTTCTTCGGCAGCCGAGTCTTCTTCGAAGAAAAAGTCCCCGGCAGCCAAGCCCTCGTCGAAAAATTTTTTCATCGGCAGCCGAGCCCTCGTCGAAGAAAAGGTCCCCGGCAGCCGAGCCCTCGTCGAAGAAAAGGTCCCCGGCAGCCGAGCCCTCGTCGAAGAAAAGGTCCCCGGCAGCCGAGCCCTCGTCGAAGAAAAGGTCCCCGGCAGCCGAGCCCTCGTCGAAGAAAAGGTCCCCGGCAGCCGAGCCCTCGTCGAAGAAAAGGTCCCCGGCAGCCGAGCCCTCGTCGAAGAAAAGGTCCCCGGCAGCCGAGCCCTCGTCGAAAATCTTTTCTTCGGCAGCCAAGTCGTCTTCGAAGAAAAAGTCCCCGGCAGCCGAGCCCTCGTCGAAAAATTTTCTTCAGCAACCGAGCCCTCGTCGAAGAAAAGGTCCCCGGCAGCCGAGCCCTCGTCGAAGAAAAGGTCCCCGGCAGCCGAGCCCTCGTCGAAGAAAAGGTCCCCGGCAGCCGAGCCCTCGTCGAAGAAAAGGTCCCCGGCAGCCGAGCCCTCGTCGAAGAAAAGGTCCCCGGCAGCCGAGCCCTCGTCGAAGAAAAGGTCCCCGGCAGCCGAGCCCTCGTCGAAGAAAAGGTCCCCGGCAGCCGAGCCCTCGTCGAAAATCTTTTCTTCGGCAGCCAAGTCGTCTTCGAAGAAAAAGTCCCCGGCAGCCGAGCCCTCGTCGAAAAATTTTCTTCAGCAACCGAGCCCTCGTCGAAGAAAAGGTCCCCGGCAGCCGAGCCCTCGTCGAAGAAAAGGTCCCCGGCAGCCGAGCCCTCGTCGAAGAAAAGGTCCCCGGCAGCCGAGCCCTCGTCGAAGAAAAGGTCCCCGGCAGCCGAGCCCTCGTCGAAGAAAAGGTCCCCGGCAGCCGAGCCCTCGTCGAAGAAAAGGTCCCCGGCAGCCGAGCCCTCGTCGAAGAAAAGGTCCCCGGCAGCCGAGCCCTCGTCGAAGAAAAGGTCCCCGGCAGCCGAGCCCTCGTCGAAGAAAAGGTCCCCGGCAGCCGAGCCCTCGTCGAAGAAAAGGTCCCCGGCAGCCGAGCCCTCGTCGAAGAAAAGGTCCCCGGCAGCCGAGCCCTCGTCGAAGAAAAGGTCCCCGGCAGCCGAGCCCTCGTCGAAAATCTTTTCTTCGGCAGCCAAGTCGTCTTCGAAGAAAAAGTCCCCGGCAGCCAAGTCGTCTTCGAAGAAAAAGTCCCCGGCAGCCGAGCCCTCGTCGAAAAATTTTCTTCAGCAACCGAGCCCTCGTCGAAGAAAAGGTCCCCGGCAGCCGAGCCCTCGTCGAAGAAAAGGTCCCCGGCAGCCGAGCCCTCGTCGAAGAAAAGGTCCCCGGCAGCCGAGCCCTCGTCGAAGAAAAGGTCCCCGGCAGCCGAGCCCTCGTCGAAGAAAAGGTCCCCGGCAGCCGAGCCCTCGTCGAAGAAAAGGTCCCCGGCAGCCGAGCCCTCGTCGAAGAAAAGGTCCCCGGCAGCCGAGCCCTCGTCGAAGAAAAGGTCCCCGGCAGCCGAGCCCTCGTCGAAGAAAAGGTCCCCGGCAGCCGAGCCCTCGTCGAAGAAAAGGTCCCCGGCAGCCGAGCCCTCGTCGAAGAAAAGGTCCCCGGCAGCCGAGCCCTCGTCGAAGAAAAGGTCCCCGGCAGCCGAGCCCTCGTCGAAGAAAAGGTCCCCGGCAGCCGAGCCCTCGTCGAAGAAAAGGTCCCCGGCAGCCGAGCCCTCGTCGAAGAAAAGGTCCCCGGCAGCCGAGCCCTCGTCGAAGAAAAGGTCCCCGGCAGCCGAGCCCTCGTCGAAGAAAAGGTCCCCGGCAGCCGAGCCCTCGTCGAAGAAAAGGTCCCCGGCAGCCGAGCCCTCGTCGAAGAAAAGGTCCCCGGCAGCCGAGCCCTCGTCGAAGAAAAGGTCCCCGGCAGCCGAGCCCTCGTCGAAGAAAAGGTCCCCGGCAGCCGAGCCCTCGTCGAAAATCTTTTCTTCGGCAGCCAAGTCGTCTTCGAAGAAAAGGTCCCCGGCAGCCGAGCCCTCGTCGAAAAATTTTCTTCAGCAACCGAGCCCTCGTCGAAGAAAAGGTCCCCGGCAGCCGAGCCCTCGTCGAAGAAAAGGTCCCCGGCAGCCGAGCCCTCGTCGAAGAAAAGGTCCCCGGCAGCCGAGCCCTCGTCGAAGAAAAGGTCCCCGGCAGCCGAGCCCTCGTCGAAGAAAAGGTCCCCGGCAGCCGAGCCCTCGTCGAAGAAAAGGTCCCCGGCAGCCGAGCCCTCGTCGAAGAAAAGGTCCCCGGCAGCCGAGCCCTCGTCGAAAAATTTTCTTCAGCAACCGAGCCCTCGTCGAAGAAAAGGTCCCCGGCAGCCGAGCCCTCGTCGAAGAAAAGGTCCCCGGCAGCCGAGCCCTCGTCGAAGAAAAGGTCCCCGGCAGCCGAGCCCTCGTCGAAGAAAAGGTCCCCGGCAGCCGAGCCCTCGTCGAAGAAAAGGTCCCCGGCAGCCGAGCCCTCGTCGAAGAAAAGGTCCCCGGCAGCCGAGCCCTCGTCGAAGAAAAGGTCCCCGGCAGCCGAGCCCTCGTCGAAGAAAAGGTCCCCGGCAGCCGAGCCCTCGTCGAAGAAAAGGTCCCCGGCAGCCGAGCCCTCGTCGAAGAAAAGGTCCCCGGCAGCCGAGCCCTCGTCGAAGAAAAGGTCCCCGGCAGCCGAGCCCTCGTCGAAGAAAAGGTCCCCGGCAGCCGAGCCCTCGTCGAAGAAAAGGTCCCCGGCAGCCGAGCCCTCGTCGAAAATCTTTTCTTCGGCAGCCAAGTCGTCTTCGAAGAAAAAGTCCCCGGCAGCCGAGCCCTCGTCGAAAAATTTTCTTCAGCAACCGAGCCCTCGTCGAAGAAAAGGTCCCCGGCAGCCGAGCCCTCGTCGAAGAAAAGGTCCCCGGCAGCCGAGCCCTCGTCGAAGAAAAGGTCCCCGGCAGCCGAGCCCTCGTCGAAGAAAAGGTCCCCGGCAGCCGAGCCCTCGTCGAAGAAAAGGTCCCCGGCAGCCGAGCCCTCGTCGAAGAAAAGGTCCCCGGCAGCCGAGCCCTCGTCGAAGAAAAGGTCCCCGGCAGCCGAGCCCTCGTCGAAGAAAAGGTCCCCGGCAGCCGAGCCCTCGTCGAAGAAAAGGTCCCCGGCAGCCGAGCCCTCGTCGAAGAAAAGGTCCCCGGCAGCCGAGCCCTCGTCGAAGAAAAGGTCCCCGGCAGCCGAGCCCTCGTCGAAAATCTTTTCTTCGGCAGCCAAGTCGTCTTCGAAGGAAAAGTCCCCGGCAGCCAAGTCGTCTTCGAAGAAAAAGTCCCCGGCAGCCGAGCCCTCGTCGAAAAATTTTCTTCAGCAACCGAGCCCTCGTCGAAGAAAAGGTCCCCGGCAGCCGAGCCCTCGTCGAAGAAAAGGTCCCCGGCAGCCGAGCCCTCGTCGAAGAAAAGGTCCCCGGCAGCCGAGCCCTCGTCGAAGAAAAGGTCCCCGGCAGCCGAGCCCTCGTCGAAGAAAAGGTCCCCGGCAGCCGAGCCCTCGTCGAAGAAAAGGTCCCCGGCAGCCGAGCCCTCGTCGAAGAAAAGGTCCCCGGCAGCCGAGCCCTCGTCGAAGAAAAGGTCCCCGGCAGCCGAGCCCTCGTCGAAGAAAAGGTCCCCGGCAGCCGAGCCCTCGTCGAAGAAAAGGTCCCCGGCAGCCGAGCCCTCGTCGAAGAAAAGGTCCCCGGCAGCCGAGCCCTCGTCGAAGAAAAGGTCCCCGGCAGCCGAGCCCTCGTCGAAAATCTTTTCTTCGGCAGCCAAGTCGTCTTCGAAGAAAAAGTCCCCGGCAGCCAAGTCGTCTTCGAAGAAAAAGTCCCCGGCAGCCGAGCCCTCGTCGAAAAATTTTCTTCAGCAACCGAGCCCTCGTCGAAGAAAAGGTCCCCGGCAGCCGAGCCCTCGTCGAAGAAAAGGTCCCCGGCAGCCGAGCCCTCGTCGAAGAAAAGGTCCCCGGCAGCCGAGCCCTCGTCGAAGAAAAGGTCCCCGGCAGCCGAGCCCTCGTCGAAGAAAAGGTCCCCGGCAGCCGAGCCCTCGTCGAAGAAAAGGTCCCCCGGCAGCCGAGCCCTCGTCGAAGAAAAGGTCCCCGGCAGCCGAGCCCTCGTCGAAGAAAAGGTCCCCGGCAGCCGAGCCCTCGTCGAAGAAAAGGTCCCCGGCAGCCGAGCCCTCGTCGAAGAAAAGGTCCCCGGCAGCCGAGCCCTCGTCGAAGAAAAGGTCCCCGGCAGCCGAGCCCTCGTCGAAGAAAAGGTCCCCGGCAGCCGAGCCCTCGTCGAAGAAAAGGTCCCCCGGCAGCCGAGCCCTCGTCGAAAATCTTTTCTTCGGCAGCCAAGTCGTCTTCGAAGAAAAAGTCCCCGGCAGCCGAGCCCTCGTCGAAAAATTTTCTTCAGCAACCGAGCCCTCGTCGAAGAAAAGGTCCCCGGCAGCCGAGCCCTCGTCGAAGAAAAGGTCCCCGGCAGCCGAGCCCTCGTCGAAGAAAAGGTCCCCGGCAGCCGAGCCCTCGTCGAAGAAAAGGTCCCCGGCAGCCGAGCCCTCGTCGAAGAAAAGGTCCCCGGCAGCCGAGCCCTCGTCGAAGAAAAGGTCCCCGGCAGCCGAGCCCTCGTCGAAGAAAAGGTCCCCGGCAGCCGAGCCCTCGTCGAAGAAAAGGTCCCCGGCAGCCGAGCCCTCGTCGAAAAATTTTCTTCAGCAACCGAGCCCTCGTCGAAGAAAAGGTCCCCGGCAGCCGAGCCCTCGTCGAAGAAAAGGTCCCCGGCAGCCGAGCCCTCGTCGAAGAAAAGGTCCCCGGCAGCCGAGCCCTCGTCGAAGAAAAGGTCCCCGGCAGCCGAGCCCTCGTCGAAGAAAAGGTCCCCGGCAGCCGAGCCCTCGTCGAAGAAAAGGTCCCCGGCAGCCGAGCCCTCGTCGAAGAAAAGGTCCCCGGCAGCCGAGCCCTCGTCGAAGAAAAGGTCCCCGGCAGCCGAGCCCTCGTCGAAGAAAAGGTCCCCGGCAGCCGAGCCCTCGTCGAAAATCTTTTCTTCGGCAGCCAAGTCGTCTTCGAAGAAAAAGTCCCCGGCAGCCGAGCCCTCGTCGAAAAATTTTCTTCAGCAACCGAGCCCTCGTCGAAGAAAAGGTCCCCGGCAGCCGAGCCCTCGTCGAAGAAAAGGTCCCCGGCAGCCGAGCCCTCGTCGAAGAAAAGGTCCCCGGCAGCCGAGCCCTCGTCGAAGAAAAGGTCCCCGGCAGCCGAGCCCTCGTCGAAGAAAAGGTCCCCGGCAGCCGAGCCCTCGTCGAAGAAAAGGTCCCCGGCAGCCGAGCCCTCGTCGAAAATCTTTTCTTCGGCAGCCAAGTCGTCTTCGAAGAAAAAGTCCCCGGCAGCCGAGCCCTCGTCGAAAAATTTTCTTCAGCAACCGAGCCCTCGTCGAAGAAAAGGTCCCCGGCAGCCGAGCCCTCGTCGAAGAAAAGGTCCCCGGCAGCCGAGCCCTCGTCGAAGAAAAGGTCCCCGGCAGCCGAGCCCTCGTCGAAGAAAAGGTCCCCGGCAGCCGAGCCCTCGTCGAAGAAAAGGTCCCCGGCAGCCGAGCCCTCGTCGAAAATTTTGTCATAGAGAGCCGAGCCTTCGTCGAAGAAAAGGTCCCCGGCAGCCGAGCCCTCGTCGAAGAAAAGGTCCCCGGCAGCCGAGCCCTCGTCGAAAATTTTGTCATAGACAGCCGAGCCTTCGTCGAAGAAAAGGTCCCCGGCAGCGAGCACTCGTTGAAAATTTTTTCTTCGGCAGCCGAGCCCTCGTCGAAGAAAAGGTCCCCGGCAGCCGAGCCCTCGTCGAAGAAAAGGTCCCCGGCAGCCGAGCCCTCGTCGAAAATTTTGTCTTAGACAGACGAGCCCTCGTCGAAGAAAAGGTCCCCGGCAGCCGAGCCCTCGTCGAAGAAATGGTCCCCGGCAGCCGAGCCCTCGTCGAAAATCTTTTCTTCGGCAGCCAAGTCTTCTTCGAAGAAAAAGTCCCCGGCAGCCGAGCCCTCGTCGAAAAATTTTGTCATAGAGAGCCGAGCCTTCGTCGAAGAAAAGGTCCCCGGCAGCCGAGCCCTCGTCGAAAATTTTGTCATAGACAGCCGAGCCTTCGTCGAAGAAAAGGTCCCCGGCAGCGAGCACTCGTTGAAAATTTTTTCTTCGGCAGCCGAGCCCTCGTCGAAGAAAAGGTCCCCGGCAGCCGAGCCCTCGTCGAAGAAAAGGTCCCCGGCAGCCGAGCCCTCGTCGAAAATTTTGTCTTAGACAGCCGAGCCCTCGTCGAAGAAAAGGTCCCCGGCAGCCGAGCCCTCGTCGAAGAAATGGTCCCCGGCAGCCGAGCCCTCGTCGAAAATCTTTTCTTCGGCAGCCAAGTCTTCTTCGAAGAAAAAGTCCCCGGCAGCCGAGCCCTCGTCGAAAAATTTTCTTCAGCAACCGAGCCCTCGTCGAAGAAAAGGTCCCCGGCAGCCGAGCCCTCGTCGAAGAAAAGGTCCCCGGCAGCCGAGCCCTCGTCGAAGAAAAGGTCCCCGGCAGCCGAGCCCTCGTCGAAGAAAAGGTCCCCGGCAGCCGAGCCCTCGTCGAAGAAAAGGTGTCCGGCAGCCGAGCCCTCGTCGAAGAAAAGGTCCCCGGCAGCCGAGCCCTCGTCGAAGAAAAGGTCCCCGGCAGCCGAGCCCTCGTCGAAGAAAAGGTCCCCGGCAGCCGAGCCTTCGTCGAAGAAAAGGTCCCCGGCAGCCGAGCCCTCGTCGAAAATTTTGTCTTAGACAGACGAGCCTTCGTCGAAGAAAAGGTCCCCGGCAGCCGAGCCCTCGTCGAAGAAAAGGTCCCCGGCAGCCGAGCCCTCGTCGAAGAAAAGGTCCCCGGCAGCCGAGCCCTCGTCGAAGAAAAGGTCCCCGGCAGCCGAGCCCTCGTCGAAGAAAAGGTCCCCGGCAGCCGAGCCCTCGTCGAAGAAAAGGTCCCCGGCAGCCGAGCGCTCGTCGAAGAAAAAGTCCCCGGCAGCCGAGCCCTCGTCGAAAATCTTTTCTTCGGCAGCCGAGTCTTCTTCGAAGAAAAAGTCCTCGGCAGCCGAGCCCTCGTCGAAAAATTTTCTTCAGCAACCGAGCCCTCGTCGAAGAAAAGGTCCCCGGCAGCCGAGCCCTCGTCGAAGAAAAGGTCCCCGGCAGCCGAGCCCTCGTCGAAAATCTTTTCTTCGGCAGCCGAGTCTTCTTCGAAGAAAAAGTCCCCGGCAGCCGAGCCCTCGTCGAAAAATTTTCTTCAGCAGCCGAGCCCTCGTCGAAGAAAAGGTCCCCGGCAGCCGAGCCCTCGTCGAAGAAAAGGTCCCCGGCAGCCGAGCCCTCGTCGAAAATCTTTTCTTCGGCAGCCGAGTCTTCTTCGAAGAAAAAGTCCCCGGCAGCCGAGCACTCGTCGAAAAATTTTCTTCAGCAGCCGAGCCCTCGTCGAAGAAAAGGTCCCCGGCAGCCGAGCCCTCGTCGAAAATTTTGTCATAGACAGCCGAGCCTTCGTCGAAGAAAAGGTCCCCGGCAGCGAGCACTCATCGAAAAATTTTCTTCGGCAGCCAAGCCCTCGTCGAAAAATTTTCTTCGGCAGCCGAGCCTTCGTCGAAGAAAAGGTCCCCGGCAGCCGAGCCCTCGTCGAAGAAAAGGTCCCCGGCAGCCGAGCCCTCGTCGAAGAAAAGGTCCCCGGCAGCCGAGCCCTCGTCGAAGAAAAGGTCCCCGGCAGCCGAGCCCTCGTCGAAGAAAAGGTCCCCGGCAGCCGAGCCCTCGTCGAAGAAAAGGTCCCCGGCAGCCGAGCCCTCGTCGAAGAAAAGGTCCCCGGCAGCCGAGCCCTCGTCGAAGAAAAGGTCCCCGGCAGCCGAGCCCTCGTCGAAGAAAAAGTCCCCGGCAGCCGAGCCCTCGTCGAAAAATTTTCTTCAGCAACCGAGCCCTCGTCGAAGAAAAGGTCCCCGGCAGCCGAGCCCTCGTCGAAGAAAAGGTCCCCGGCAGCCGAGCCCTCGTCGAAAATCTTTTCTTCGGCAGCCAAGTCGTCTTCGAAGAAAAAGTCCCCGGCAGCCGAGCCCTCGTCGAAAAATTTTCTTCAGCAACCGAGCCCTCGTCGAAGAAAAGGTCCCCGGCAGCCGAGCCCTCGTCGAAGAAAAGGTCCCCGGCAGCCGAGCCCTCGTCGAAGAAAAGGTCCCCGGCAGCCGAGCCCTCGTCGAAGAAAAGGTCCCCGGCAGCCGAGCCCTCGTCGAAGAAAAGGTCCCCGGCAGCCGAGCCCTCGTCGAAGAAAAGGTCCCCGGCAGCCGAGCCCTCGTCGAAGAAAAGGTCCCCGGCAGCCGAGCCCTCGTCGAAGAAAAGGTCCCCGGCAGCCGAGCCCTCGTCGAAGAAAAGGTCCCCGGCAGCCGAGCCCTCGTCGAAGAAAAGGTCCCCGGCAGCCGAGCCCTCGTCGAAGAAAAGGTCCCCGGCAGCCGAGCCCTCGTCGAAAATCTTTTCTTCGGCAGCCAAGTCGTCTTCGAAGAAAAAGTCCCCGGCAGCCGAGCCCTCGTCGAAAAATTTTCTTCAGCAACCGAGCCCTCGTCGAAGAAAAGGTCCCCGGCAGCCGAGCCCTCGTCGAAGAAAAGGTCCCCGGCAGCCGAGCCCTCGTCGAAGAAAAGGTCCCCGGCAGCCGAGCCCTCGTCGAAGAAAAGGTCCCCGGCAGCCGAGCCCTCGTCGAAGAAAAGGTCCCCGGCAGCCGAGCCCTCGTCGAAGAAAAGGTCCCCGGCAGCCGAGCCCTCGTCGAAGAAAAGGTCCCCGGCAGCCGAGCCCTCGTCGAAGAAAAGGTCCCCGGCAGCCGAGCCCTCGTCGAAGAAAAGGTCCCCGGCAGCCGAGCCCTCGTCGAAGAAAAGGTCCCCGGCAGCCGAGCCCTCGTCGAAGAAAAGGTCCCCGGCAGCCGAGCCCTCGTCGAAGAAAAGGTCCCCGGCAGCCGAGCCCTCGTCGAAGAAAAGGTCCCCGGCAGCCGAGCCCTCGTCGAAGAAAAGGTCCCCGGCAGCCGAGCCCTCGTCGAAGAAAAGGTCCCCGGCAGCCGAGCCCTCGTCGAAGAAAAGGTCCCCGGCAGCCGAGCCCTCGTCGAAAATCTTTTCTTCGGCAGCCAAGTCGTCTTCGAAGAAAAAGTCCCCGGCAGCCGAGCCCTCGTCGAAAAATTTTCTTCAGCAACCGAGCCCTCGTCGAAGAAAAGGTCCCCGGCAGCCGAGCCCTCGTCGAAGAAAAGGTCCCCGGCAGCCGAGCCCTCGTCGAAGAAAAGGTCCCCGGCAGCCGAGCCCTCGTCGAAGAAAAGGTCCCCGGCAGCCGAGCCCTCGTCGAAGAAAAGGTCCCCGGCAGCCGAGCCCTCGTCGAAGAAAAGGTCCCCGGCAGCCGAGCCCTCGTCGAAGAAAAGGTCCCCTGCAGCCGAGCCCTCGTCGAAAATCTTTTCTTCGGCAGCCAAGTCGTCTTCGAAGAAAAAGTCCCCGGCAGCCGAGCCCTCGTCGAAAAATTTTCTTCAGCAACCGAGCCCTCGTCGAAGAAAAGGTCCCCGGCAGCCGAGCCCTCGTCGAAGAAAAGGTCCCCGGCAGCCGAGCCCTCGTCGAAGAAAAGGTCCCCGGCAGCCGAGCCCTCGTCGAAGAAAAGGTCCCCGGCAGCCGAGCCCTCGTCGAAGAAAAGGTCCCCGGCAGCCGAGCCCTCGTCGAAGAAAAGGTCCCCGGCAGCCGAGCCCTCGTCGAAAATCTTTTCTTCGGCAGCCAAGTCGTCTTCGAAGAAAAAGTCCCCGGCAGCCGAGCCCTCGTCGAAAAATTTTCTTCAGCAACCGAGCCCTCGTCGAAGAAAAGGTCCCCGGCAGCCGAGCCCTCGTCGAAGAAAAGGTCCCCGGCAGCCGAGCCCTCGTCGAAGAAAAGGTCCCCGGCAGCCGAGCCCTCGTCGAAGAAAAGGTCCCCGGCAGCCGAGCCCTCGTCGAAGAAAAGGTCCCCGGCAGCCGAGCCCTCGTCGAAGAAAAGGTCCCCGGCAGCCGAGCCCTCGTCGAAAATCTTTTCTTCGGCAGCCAAGTCGTCTTCGAAGAAAAAGTCCCCGGCAGCCGAGCCCTCGTCGAAAAATTTTCTTCAGCAACCGAGCCCTCGTCGAAGAAAAGGTCCCCGGCAGCCGAGCCCTCGTCGAAGAAAAGGTCCCCGGCAGCCGAGCCCTCGTCGAAGAAAAGGTCCCCGGCAGCCGAGCCCTCGTCGAAGAAAAGGTCCCCGGCAGCCGAGCCCTCGTCGAAGAAAAGGTCCCCGGCAGCCGAGCCCTCGTCGAAGAAAAGGTCCCCGGCAGCCGAGCCCTCGTCGAAGAAAAGGTCCCCGGCAGCCGAGCCCTCGTCGAAGAAAAGGTCCCCGGCAGCCGAGCCCTCGTCGAAAATCTTTTCTTCGGCAGCCAAGTCGTCTTCGAAGAAAAAGTCCCCGGCAGCCGAGCGCTTGTCGAAAAATTTTCTTCAGCAACCGAGCCCTCGTCGAAGAAAAGGTCCCCGGCAGCCGAGCCCTCGTCGAAGAAAAGGTCCCCGGCAGCCGAGCCCTCGTCGAAGAAAAGGTCCCCGGCAGCCGAGCCCTCGTCGAAGAAAAGGTCCCCGGCAGCCGAGCCCTCGTCGAAGAAAAGGTCCCCGGCAGCCGAGCCCTCGTCGAAGAAAAGGTCCCCGGCAGCCGAGCCCTCGTCGAAGAAAAGGTACCCGGCAGCCGAGCCCTCGTCGAAAATTTTGTCATAGAGAGCCGAGCCTTCGTCGAAGAAAAGGTCCCCGGCAGCCGAGCCCTCGTCGAAAATTTTGTCATAGACAGCCGAGCCTTCGTCGAAGAAAAGGTCCCCGGCAGCGAGCACTCGTTGAAAATTTTTTCTTCGGCAGCCGAGCCCTCGTCGAAGAAAAGGTCCCCGGCAGCCGAGCCCTCGTCGAAGAAAAGGTCCCCGGCAGCCGAGCCCTCGTCGAAAATTTTGTCTTAGACAGACGAGCCCTCGTCGAAGAAAAGGTCCCCGGCAGCCGAGCCCTCGTCGAAGAAATGGTCCCCGGCAGCCGAGCCCTCGTCGAAAATCTTTTCTTCGGCAGCCAAGTCTTCTTCGAAGAAAAAGTCCCCGGCAGCCGAGCCCTCGTCGAAAAATTTTGTCATAGAGAGCCGAGCCTTCGTCGAAGAAAAGGTCCCCGGCAGCCGAGCCCTCGTCGAAAATTTTGTCATAGACAGCCGAGCCTTCGTCGAAGAAAAGGTCCCCGGCAGCGAGCACTCGTTGAAAATTTTTTCTTCGGCAGCCGAGCCCTCGTCGAAGAAAAGGTCCCCGGCAGCCGAGCCCTCGTCGAAGAAAAGGTCCCCGGCAGCCGAGCCCTCGTCGAAAATTTTGTCTTAGACAGACGAGCCCTCGTCGAAGAAAAGGTCCCCGGCAGCCGAGCCCTCGTCGAAGAAATGGTCCCCGGCAGCCGAGCCCTCGTCGAAAATCTTTTCTTCGGCAGCCAAGTCTTCTTCGAAGAAAAAGTCCCCGGCAGCCGAGCCCTCGTCGAAAAATTTTCTTCAGCAACCGAGCCCTCGTCGAAGAAAAGGTCCCCGGCAGCCGAGCCCTCGTCGAAGAAAAGGTCCCCGGCAGCCGAGCCCTCGTCGAAGAAAAGGTCCCCGGCAGCCGAGCCCTCGTCGAAGAAAAGGTCCCCGGCAGCCGAGCCCTCGTCGAAGAAAAGGTCCCCGGCAGCCGAGCCCTCGTCGAAGAAAAGGTCCCCGGCAGCCGAGCCCTCGTCGAAGAAAAGGTGTCCGGCAGCCGAGCCCTCGTCGAAGAAAAGGTCCCCGGCAGCCGAGCCCTCGTCGAAGAAAAGGTGTCCGGCAGCCGAGCCTTCGTCGAAGAAAAGGTCCCCGGCAGCCGAGCCCTCGTCGAAAATTTTGTCTTAGACAGACGAGCCTTCGTCGAAGAAAAGGTCCCCGGCAGCCGAGCCCTCGTCGAAGAAAAGGTCCCCGGCAGCCGAGCCCTCGTCGAAGAAAAGGTCCCCGGCAGCCGAGCCCTCGTCGAAGAAAAGGTCCCCGGCAGCCGAGCCCTCGTCGAAGAAAAGGTCCCCGGCAGCCGAGCCCTCGTCGAAGAAAAGGTCCCCGGCAGCCGAGCCCTCGTCGAAGAAAAGGTCCCCGGCAGCCGAGCGCTCGTCGAAGAAAAAGTCCCCGGCAGCCGAGCCCTCGTCGAAAAATTTTCTTCAGCAACCGAGCCCTCGTCGAAGAAAAGGTCCCCGGCAGCCGAGCCCTCGTCGAAGAAAAGGTCCCCGGCAGCCGAGCCCTCGTCGAAGAAAAGGTCCCCGGCAGCCGAGCCCTCGTCGAAGAAAAGGTCCCCGGCAGCCGAGCCCTCGTCGAAGAAAAAGTCCCCGGCAGCCGAGCCCTCGTCGAAAAATTTTCTTCAGCAACCGAGTCCTCGTCGAAGAAAAGGTCCCCGGCAGCCGAGCCCTCGTCGAAGAAAAGGTCCCCGGCAGCCGAGCCCTCGTCGAAGAAAAGGTCCCCGGCAGCCGAGCACTCGTCGAAAAATTTTCTTCAGCAGCCGAGCCCTCGTCGAAGAAAAGGTCCCCGGCAGCCGAGCCCTCGTCGAAAATTTTGTCATAGACAGCCGAGCCTTCGTCGAAGAAAAGGTCCCCGGCAGCGAGCACTCATCGAAAAATTTTCTTCGGCAGCCGAGCCCTCGTCGAAAATCTTTTCTTCGGCAGCCGAGCCCTCGTCGAAGAAAAGGTCCCCGGCAGCCGAGCCCTCGTCGAAAATCTTTTCTTCGGCAGCCGAGTCTTCTTCGAAGAAAAAGTCCCCGGCAGCCGAGCACTCGTCGAAAAATTTTCTTCAGCAGCCGAGCCCTCGTCGAAGAAAAGGTCCCCGGCAGCCGAGCCCTCGTCGAAAATTTTGTCATAGACAGCCGAGCCTTCGTCGAAGAAAAGGTCCCCGGCAGCGAGCACTCATCGAAAAATTTTCTTCGGCAGCCGAGCCCTCGTCGAAAATCTTTTCTTCGGCAGCCGAGCCCTCGTCGAAGAAAAGGTCCCCGGCAGCCGAGCCCTCGTCGAAAATCTTTTCTTCGGCAGCCGAGTCTTCTTCGAAGAAAAAGTCCCCGGCAGCCGAGCCCTCGTCGAAAAATTTTCTTCAGCAACCGAGCCCTCGTCGAAGAAAAGGTCCCCGGCAGCCGAGCCCTCGTCGAAGAAAAGGTCCCCGGCAGCCGAGCCCTCGTCGAAGAAAAGGTCCCCGGCAGCCGAGCCCTCGTCGAAGAAAAAGTCCCCGGCAGCCGAGCCCTCGTCGAAGAAAAGGTCCCCGGCAGCCGAGCCCTCGTCGAAGAAAAGGTCCCCGGCAGCCGAGCCCTCGTCGAAGAAAAGGTCCCCGGCAGCCGAGCCCTCGTCGAAGAAAAGGTCCCCGGCAGCCGAGCCCTCGTCGAAGAAAAGGTCCCCGGCAGCCGAGCCCTCGTCGAAGAAAAGGTCCCCGGCAGCCGAGCCCTCGTCGAAGAAAAGGTCCCCGGCAGCCGAGCCCTCGTCGAAAAATTTTCTTCAGCAGCCGAGCCCTCGTCGAAGAAAAGGTCCCCGGCAGCCGAGCCCTCGTCGAAGAAAAGGTCCCCGGCAGCCGAGCCCTCGTCGAAGAAAAGGTCCCCGGCAGCCGAGCACTCGTCGAAAATGTTTTCTTCGGCAGCCGAGTCTTCTTCGAAGAAAAAGTCCCCGGCAGCCGAGCCCTCGTCGAAAAATTTTCTTCAGCAGCCGAGCCCTCGTCGAAGAAAAGGTCCCCGGCAGCCGAGCCCTCGTCGAAGAAAAGGTCCCCGGCAGCCGAGCACTCGTCGAAAATGTTTTCTTCGGCAGCCGAGTCTTCTTCGAAGAAAAAGTCCCCGGCAGCCGAGCCCTCGTCGAAAAATTTTCTTCAGCAACCGAGCCCTCGTCGAAGAAAAGGTCCCCGGCAGCCGAGCCCTCGTCGAAGAAAAGGTCCCCGGCAGCCGAGCCCTCGTCGAAGAAAAGGTCCCCGGCAGCCGAGCCCTCGTCGAAGAAAAGGTCCCCGG
Source organism: Harpia harpyja (assembly GCF_026419915.1). NCBI lineage: Eukaryota > Metazoa > Chordata > Aves > Accipitriformes > Accipitridae > Harpia > Harpia harpyja. The sequence continues at coordinate 17,525 of NW_026293300.1, read as the reverse complement.
CAGCCGAGCCCTCGTCGAAGAAAAGGTCCCCGGCAGCCGAGCACTCGTCGAAAATGTTTTCTTCGGCAGCCGAGTCTTCTTCGAAGAAAAAGTCCCCGGCAGCCGAGCCCTCGTCGAAAAATTTTCTTCAGCAGCCGAGCCCTCGTCGAAGAAAAGGTCCCCGGCAGCCGAGCCCTCGTCGAAGAAAAGGTCCCCGGCAGCCGAGCACTCGTCGAAAATGTTTTCTTCGGCAGCCGAGTCTTCTTCGAAGAAAAAGTCCCCGGCAGCCGAGCCCTCGTCGAAAAATTTTCTTCAGCAACCGAGCCCTCGTCGAAGAAAAGGTCCCCGGCAGCCGAGCCCTCGTCGAAGAAAAGGTCCCCGGCAGCCGAGCCCTCGTCGAAGAAAAGGTCCCCGGCAGCCGAGCCCTCGTCGAAGAAAAGGTCCCCGGCAGCCGAGCCCTCGTCGAAGAAAAGGTCCCCGGCAGCCGAGCCCTCGTCGAAGAAAAGGTCCCCGGCAGCCGAGCCCTCGTCGAAGAAAAGGTCCCCGGCAGCCGAGCCCTCGTCGAAGAAAAGGTCCCCGGCAGCCGAGCCCTCGTCGAAGAAAAGGTCCCCGGCAGCCGAGCCCTCGTCGAAGAAAAGGTCCCGGCAGCCGAGCCCTCGTCGAAAATCTTTTCTTCGGCAGCCGAGTCTTCTTCGAAGAAAAAGTCCCCGGCAGCCGAGCCCTCGTCGAAAAATTTTCTTCAGCAGCCGAGCCCTCGTCGAAGAAAAGGTCCCCGGCAGCCGAGCCCTCGTCGAAGAAAAGGTCCCCGGCAGCCGAGCCCTCGTCGAAGAAAAGGTCCCCGGCAGCCGAGCCCTCGTCGAAAATCTTTTCTTCGGCAGCCGAGTCTTCTTCGAAGAAAAAGTCCCCGGCAGCCGAGCACTCGTCGAAAAATTTTCTTCAGCAGCCGAGCCCTCGTCGAAGAAAAGGTCCCCGGCAGCCGAGCCCTCGTCGAAAATTTTGTCATAGACAGCCGAGCCTTCGTCGAAGAAAAGGTCCCCGGCAGCGAGCACTCATCGAAAAATTTTCTTCGGCAACCGAGCCCTCGTCGAAAAATTTTCTTCGGCAGCCGAGCCCTCGTCGAAGAAAAGGTCCCCGGCAGCCGAGCCCTCGTCGAAAATTTTGACTTAGACAGACGAGCCTTCGTCGAAGAAAAGGTCCCCGGCAGCCGAGCCCTCGTCGAAGAAAAGGTCCCCGGCAGCCGAGCCCTCGTCGAAGAAAAGGTCCCCGGCAGCCGAGCCCTCGTCGAAGAAAAGGTCCCCGGCAGCCGAGCCCTCGTCGAAGAAAAGGTCCCCGGCAGCCGAGCCCTCGTCGAAGAAAAGGTCCCCGGCAGCCGAGCCCTCGTCGAAGAAAAGGTCCCCGGCAGCCGAGCCCTCGTCGAAGAAAAGGTCCCCGGCAGCCGAGCCCTCGTCGAAGAAAAGGTCCCCGGCAGCCGAGCCCTCGTCGAAGAAAAGGTCCCCGGCAGCCGAGCCCTCGTCGAAGAAAAGGTCCCCGGCAGCCGAGCCCTCGTCGAAGAAAAGGTCCCCGGCAGCCGAGCCCTCGTCGAAGAAAAGGTCCCCGGCAGCCGAGCCCTCGTCGAAGAAAAAGTCCCCGGCAGCCGAGCCCTCGTCGAAAAATTTTCTTCAGCAACCGAGCCCTCGTCGAAGAAAAGGTCCCCGGCAGCCGAGCCCTCGTCGAAGAAAAGGTCCCCGGCAGCCGAGCCCTCGTCGAAGAAAAGGTCCCCGGCAGCCGAGCCCTCGTCGAAGAAAAGGTCCCCGGCAGCCGAGCCCTCGTCGAAGAAAAGGTCCCCGGCAGCCGAGCCCTCGTCGAAGAAAAGGTCCCCGGCAGCCGAGCCCTCGTCGAAGAAAAGGTCCCCGGCAGCCGAGCCCTCGTCGAAGAAAAGGTCCCCGGCAGCCGAGCACTCGTCGAAAAATTTTCTTCAGCAGCCGAGCCCTCGTCGAAGAAAAGGTCCCCGGCAGCCGAGCCCTCGTCGAAAATTTTGTCATAGACAGCCGAGCCTTCGTCGAAGAAAAGGTCCCCGGCAGCGAGCACTCATCGAAAAATTTTCTTCGGCAGCCGAGCCCTCGTCGAAAATCTTTTCTTCGGCAGCCGAGCCCTCGTCGAAGAAAAGGTCCCCGGCAGCCGAGCCCTCGTCGAAGAAAAGGTCCCCGGCAGCCGAGCCCTCGTCGAAGAAAAGGTCCCCGGCAGCCGAGCCCTCGTCGAAGAAAAGGTCCCCGGCAGCCGAGCCCTCGTCGAAGAAAAGGTCCCCGGCAGCCGAGCCCTCGTCGAAGAAAAGGTCCCCGGCAGCCGAGCCCTCGTCGAAGAAAAGGTCCCCGGCAGCCAAGCACTCGTCGAAAAATTTTCTTCAGCAGCCGAGCCCTCGTCGAAGAAAAGGTCCCCGGCAGCCGAGCCCTCGTCGAAAATTTTGTCATAGACAGCCGAGCCTTCGTCGAAGAAAAGGTCCCCGGCAGCGAGCACTCATCGAAAAATTTTCTTCGGCAGCCGAGCCCTCTTCGAAAATCTTTTCTTCGGCAGCCGAGCCCTCGTCGAAGAAAAGGTCCCCGGCAGCCGAGCCCTCGTCGAAAATCTTTTCTTCGGCAGCCGAGTCTTCTTCGAAGAAAAAGTCCCCGGCAGCCGAGCACTCGTCGAAAAATTTTCTTCAGCAGCCGAGCCCTCGTCGAAGAAAAGGTCCCCGGCAGCCGAGCCCTCGTCGAAAATTTTGTCATAGACAGCCGAGCCTTCGTCGAAGAAAAGGTCCCCGGCAGCGAGCACTCATCGAAAAATTTTCTTCGGCAGCCGAGCCCTCTTCGAAAATCTTTTCTTCGGCAGCCGAGCCCTCGTCGAAGAAAAGGTCCCCGGCAGCCGAGCCCTCGTCGAAAATCTTTTCTTCGGCAGCCGAGTCTTCTTCGAAGAAAAAGTCCCCGGCAGCCGAGCACTCGTCGAAAAATTTTCTTCAGCAGCCGAGCCCTCGTCGAAGAAAAGGTCCCCGGCAGCCGAGCCCTCGTCGAAAATTTTGTCATAGACAGCCGAGCCTTCGTCGAAGAAAAGGTCCCCGGCAGCGAGCACTCATCGAAAAATTTTCTTCGGCAGCCGAGCCCTCGTCGAAGAAAAGGTCCCCGGCAGCCGAGCCCTCGTCGAAGAAAAGGTCCCCGGCAGCCGAGCCCTCGTCGAAAATCTTTTCTTCGGCAGCCGAGTCTTCTTCGAAGAAAAAGTCCCCGGCAGCCGAGCCCTCGTCGAAAAATTTTCTTCAGCAACCGAGCCCTCGTCGAAGAAAAGGTCCCCGGCAGCCGAGCCCTCGTCGAAGAAAAGGTCCCCGGCAGCCGAGCCCTCGTCGAAGAAAAGGTCCCCGGCAGCCGAGCCCTCGTCGAAGAAAAGGTCCCCGGCAGCCGAGCCCTCGTCGAAGAAAAGGTCCCCGGCAGCCGAGCCCTCGTCGAAGAAAAGGTCCCCGGCAGCCGAGCCCTCGTCGAAGAAAAGGTCCCCGGCAGCCGAGCCCTCGTCGAAGAAAAGGTCCCCGGCAGCCGAGCCCTCGTCGAAGAAAAGGTCCCCGGCAGCCGAGCCCTCGTCGAAGAAAAGGTCCCCGGCAGCCGAGCCCTCGTCGAAGAAAAGGTCCCCGGCAGCCGAGCCCTCGTCGAAGAAAAGGTCCCCGGCAGCCGAGCCCTCGTCGAAGAAAAGGTCCCCGGCAGCCGAGGCCTCGTCGAAGAAAAGGTCCCCGGCAGCCGAGCCCTCGTCGAAAAATTTTCTTCAGCAACCGAGCCCTCGTCGAAGAAAAGGTCCCCGGCAGCCGAGCCCTCGTCGAAGAAAAGGTCCCCGGCAGCCGAGCCCTCGTCGAAGAAAAGGTCCCCGGCAGCCGAGCCCTCGTCGAAGAAAAGGTCCCCGGCAGCCGAGCCCTCGTCGAAGAAAAGGTCCCCGGCAGCCGAGCCCTCGTCGAAGAAAAGGTCCCCGGCAGCCGAGCCCTCGTCGAAAATGTTTTCTTCGGCAGCCGAGTCTTCTTCGAAGAAAAAGTCCCCGGCAGCCGAGCCCTCGTCGAAAAAGTTTCTTCAGCAACCGAGCCCTCGTCGAAGAAAAGGTCCCCGGCAGCCGAGCCCTCGTCGAAGAAAAGGTCCCCGGCAGCCGAGCCCTCGTCGAAAATCTTTATTCGGCAGCCGAGTCTTCTTCGAAGAAAAAGTCCCCGGCAGCCGAGCCCTCGTCGAAAAATTTTCTTCAGCAACCGAGCCCTCGTCGAAGAAAAGGTCCCCGGCAGCCGAGCCCTCGTCGAAGAAAAGGTCCCCGGCAGCCGAGCCCTGGTCGAAAATCTTTTCTTCGGCAGCCGAGTCTTTTTCGAAGAAAAAGTCCCCGGCAGCCGAGCCCTCGTCGAAAAATTTTCTTCAGCAGCCGAGCCCTCGTCGAAGAAAAGGTCCCCGGCAGCCGAGCCCTCGTCGAAGAAAAGGTCCCCGGCAGCCGAGCCCTCGTCGAAGAAAAGGTCCCCGGCAGCCGAGCCCTCGTCGAAGAAAAGGTCCCCGGCAGCCGAGCCCTCGTCGAAGAAAAGGTCCCCGGCAGCCGAGCCCTCGTCGAAGAAAAGGTCCCCGGCAGCCGAGCCCTCGTCGAAGAAAAGGTCCCCGGCAGCCGAGCCCTCGTCGAAGAAAAGGTCCCCGGCAGCCAAGCACTCGTCGAAAAATTTTCTTCAGCAGCCGAGCCCTCGTCGAAGAAAAGGTCCCCGGCAGCCGAGCCCTCGTCGAAAATTTTGTCATAGACAGCCGAGCCTTCGTCGAAGAAAAGGTCCCCGGCAGCGAGCACTCATCGAAAAATTTTCTTCGGCAGCCGAGCCCTCTTCGAAAATCTTTTCTTCGGCAGCCGAGCCCTCGTCGAAGAAAAGGTCCCCGGCAGCCGAGCCCTCGTCGAAAATCTTTTCTTCGGCAGCCGAGTCTTCTTCGAAGAAAAAGTCCCCGGCAGCCGAGCACTCGTCGAAAAATTTTCCTCAGCAGCCGAGCCCTCGTCGAAGAAAAGGTCCCCGGCAGCCGAGCCCTCGTCGAAAATTTTGTCATAGACAGCCGAGCCTTCGTCGAAGAAAAGGTCCCCGGCAGCGAGCACTCATCGAAAAATTTTCTTCGGCAGCCGAGCCCTCTTCGAAAATCTTTTCTTCGGCAGCCGAGCCCTCGTCGAAGAAAAGGTCCCCGGCAGCCGAGCCCTCGTCGAAAATCTTTTCTTCGGCAGCCGAGTCTTCTTCGAAGAAAAAGTCCCCGGCAGCCGAGCACTCGTCGAAAAATTTTCTTCAGCAGCCGAGCCCTCGTCGAAGAAAAGGTCCCCGGCAGCCGAGCCCTCGTCGAAAATTTTGTCATAGACAGCCGAGCCTTCGTCGAAGAAAAGGTCCCCGGCAGCGAGCACTCATCGAAAAATTTTCTTCGGCAGCCGAGCCCTCGTCGAATAAAAGGTCCCCGGCAGCCGAGCCCTCGTCGAAGAAAAGGTCCCCGGCAGCCGAGCCCTCGTCGAAAATCTTTTCTTCGGCAGCCGAGTCTTCTTCGAAGAAAAAGTCCCCGGCAGCCGAGCCCTCGTCGAAAAATTTTCTTCAGCAACCGAGCCCTCGTCGAAGAAAAGGTCCCCGGCAGCCGAGCCCTCGTCGAAGAAAAGGTCCCCGGCAGCCGAGCCCTCGTCGAAAATCTTTTCTTCGGCAGCCGAGTCTTCTTCGAAGAAAAAGTCCCCGGCAGCCGAGCACTCGTCGAAAAATTTTCTTCAGCAGCCGAGCCCTCGTCGAAGAAAAGGTCCCCGGCAGCCGAGCCCTCGTCGAAAATTTTGTCATAGACAGCCGAGCCTTCGTCGAAGAAAAGGTCCCCGGCAGCGAGCACTCATCGAAAAATTTTCTTCGGCAGCCGAGCCCTCGTCGAAGAAAAGGTCCCCGGCAGCCGAGCCCTCGTCGAAGAAAAGGTCCCCGGCAGCCGAGCCCTCGTCGAAAATCTTTTCTTCGGCAGCCGAGTCTTCTTCGAAGAAAAAGTCCCCGGCAGCCGAGCCCTCGTCGAAAAATTTTCTTCAGCAACCGAGACCTCGTCGAAGAAAAGGTCCCCGGCAGCCGAGCCCTCGTCGAAGAAAAGGTCCCCGGCAGCCGAGCCCTCGTCGAAGAAAAGGTCCCCGGCAGCCGAGCCCTCGTCGAAGAAAAGGTCCCCGGCAGCCGAGCCCTCGTCGAAGAAAAGGTCCCCGGCAGCCGAGCCCTCGTCGAAGAAAAGGTCCCCGGCAGCCGAGCCCTCGTCGAAGAAAAGGTCCCCGGCAGCCGAGCCCTCGTCGAAGAAAAGGTCCCCGGCAGCCGAGCCCTCGTCGAAGAAAAGGTCCCCGGCAGCCGAGCCCTCGTCGAAGAAAAGGTCCCCGGCAGCCGAGCCCTCGTCGAAGAAAAGGTCCCCGGCAGCCGAGCCCTCGTCGAAGAAAAGGTCCCCGGCAGCCGAGCCCTCGTCGAAGAAAAGGTCCCCGGCAGCCGAGCCCTCGTCGAAGAAAAGGTCCCCGGCAGCCGAGCCCTCGTCGAAGAAAAGGTCCCCGGCAGCCGAGCCCTCGTCGAAGAAAAGGTCCCCGGCAGCCGAGGCCTCGTCGAAGAAAAGGTCCCCGGCAGCCGAGCCCTCGTCGAAAAATTTTCTTCAGCAACCGAGCCCTCGTCGAAGAAAAGGTCCCCGGCAGCCGAGCCCTCGTCGAAGAAAAGGTCCCCGGCAGCCGAGCCCTCGTCGAAGAAAAGGTCCCCGGCAGCCGAGCCCTCGTCGAAGAAAAGGTCCCCGGCAGCCGAGCCCTCGTCGAAAATGTTTTCTTCGGCAGCCGAGTCTTCTTCGAAGAAAAAGTCCCCGGCAGCCGAGCCCTCGTCGAAAAAGTTTCTTCAGCAACCGAGCCCTCGTCGAAGAAAAGGTCCCCGGCAGCCGAGCCCTCGTCGAAGAAAAGGTCCCCGGCAGCCGAGCCCTCGTCGAAGAAAAGGTCCCCGGCAGCCGAGCCCTCGTCGAAAATCTTTATTCGGCAGCCGAGTCTTCTTCGAAGAAAAAGTCCCCGGCAGCCGAGCCCTCGTCGAAAAATTTTCTTCAGCAACCGAGCCCTCGTCGAAGAAAAGGTCCCCGGCAGCCGAGCCCTCGTCGAAGAAAAGGTCCCCGGCAGCCGAGCCCTGGTCGAAAATCTTTTCTTCGGCAGCCGAGTCTTTTTCGAAGAAAAAGTCCCCGGCAGCCGAGCCCTCGTCGAAAAATTTTCTTCAGCAGCCGAGCCCTCGTCGAAGAAAAGGTCCCCGGCAGCCGAGCCCTCGTCGAAGAAAAGGTCCCCGGCAGCCGAGCCCTCGTCGAAGAAAAGGTCCCCGGCAGCCGAGCCCTCGTCGAAGAAAAGGTCCCCGGCAGCCGAGCCCTCGTCGAAGAAAAGGTCCCCGGCAGCCGAGCCCTCGTCGAAGAAAAGGTCCCCGGCAGCCGAGCCCTCGTCGAAGAAAAGGTCCCCGGCAGCCGAGCCCTCGTCGAAGAAAAGGTCCCCGGCAGCCAAGCACTCGTCGAAAAATTTTCTTCAGCAGCCGAGCCCTCGTCGAAGAAAAGGTCCCCGGCAGCCGAGCCCTCGTCGAAAATTTTGTCATAGACAGCCGAGCCTTCGTCGAAGAAAAGGTCCCCGGCAGCGAGCACTCATCGAAAAATTTTCTTCGGCAGCCGAGCCCTCTTCGAAAATCTTTTCTTCGGCAGCCGAGCCCTCGTCGAAGAAAAGGTCCCCGGCAGCCGAGCCCTCGTCGAAAATCTTTTCTTCGGCAGCCGAGTCTTCTTCGAAGAAAAAGTCCCCGGCAGCCGAGCACTCGTCGAAAAATTTTCTTCAGCAGCCGAGCCCTCGTCGAAGAAAAGGTCCCCGGCAGCCGAGCCCTCGTCGAAAATTTTGTCATAGACAGCCGAGCCTTCGTCGAAGAAAAGGTCCCCGGCAGCGAGCACTCATCGAAAAATTTTCTTCGGCAGCCGAGCCCTCGTCGAAGAAAAGGTCCCCCGGCAGCCGAGCCCTCGTCGAAGAAAAGGTCCCCGGCAGCCGAGCCCTCGTCGAAAATCTTTTCTTCGGCAGCCGAGTCTTCTTCGAAGAAAAAGTCCCCGGCAGCCGAGCCCTCGTCGAAAAATTTTCTTCAGCAACCGAGCCCTCGTCGAAGAAAAGGTCCCCGGCAGCCGAGCCCTCGTCGAAGAAAAGGTCCCCGGCAGCCGAGCCCTCGTCGAAGAAAAGGTCCCCGGCAGCCGAGCCCTCGTCGAAGAAAAGGTCCCCGGCAGCCGAGCCCTCGTCGAAGAAAAGGTCCCCGGCAGCCGAGCCCTCGTCGAAGAAAAGGTCCCCGGCAGCCGAGCCCTCGTCGAAGAAAAGGTCCCCGGCAGCCGAGCCCTCGTCGAAGAAAAGGTCCCCGGCAGCCGAGCCCTCGTCGAAGAAAAGGTCCCCGGCAGCCGAGCCCTCGTCGAAGAAAAGGTCCCCGGCAGCCGAGCCCTCGTCGAAGAAAAGGTCCCCGGCAGCCGAGCCCTCGTCGAAGAAAAGGTCCCCGGCAGCCGAGCCCTCGTCGAAGAAAAGGTCCCCGGCAGCCGAGCCCTCGTCGAAGAAAAGGTCCCCGGCAGCCGAGCCCTCGTCGAAGAAAAGGTCCCCGGCAGCCGAGGCCTCGTCGAAGAAAAGGTCCCCGGCAGCCGAGCCCTCGTCGAAAAATTTTCTTCAGCAACCGAGCCCTCGTCGAAGAAAAGGTCCCCGGCAGCCGAGCCCTCGTCGAAGAAAAGGTCCCCGGCAGCCGAGCCCTCGTCGAAGAAAAGGTCCCCGGCAGCCGAGCCCTCGTCGAAGAAAAGGTCCCCGGCAGCCGAGCCCTCGTCGAAGAAAAGGTCCCCGGCAGCCGAGCCCTCGTCGAAAATGTTTTCTTCGGCAGCCGAGTCTTCTTCGAAGAAAAAGTCCCCGGCAGCCGAGCCCTCGTCGAAAAAGTTTCTTCAGCAACCGAGCCCTCGTCGAAGAAAAGGTCCCCGGCAGCCGAGCCCTCGTCGAAGAAAAGGTCCCCGGCAGCCGAGCCCTCGTCGAAAATCTTTATTCGGCAGCCGAGTCTTCTTCGAAGAAAAAGTCCCCGGCAGCCGAGCCCTCGTCGAAAAATTTTCTTCAGCAACCGAGCCCTCGTCGAAGAAAAGGTCCCCGGCAGCCGAGCCCTCGTCGAAGAAAAGGTCCCCGGCAGCCGAGCCCTGGTCGAAAATCTTTTCTTCGGCAGCCGAGTCTTTTTCGAAGAAAAAGTCCCCGGCAGCCGAGCCCTCGTCGAAAAATTTTCTTCAGCAGCCGAGCCCTCGTCGAAGAAAAGGTCCCCGGCAGCCGAGCCCTCGTCGAAGAAAAGGTCCCCGGCAGCCGAGCCCTCGTCGAAGAAAATGTCCCCGGCAGCCGAGCCCTCGTCGAAGAAAAGGTCCCCGGCAGCCGAGCCCTCGTCGAAAATCTTTTCTTCGGCAGCCGAGTCTTCTTCGAAGAAAAAGTCCCCGGCAGCCGAGCCCTCGTCGAAAAATTTTCTTCAGCAGCCGAGCCCTCGTCGAAGAAAAGGTCCCCGGCAGCCGAGCCCTCGTCGAAAATTTTGTCATAGACAGCCGAGCCTTCGTCGAAGAAAAGGTCCCCGGCAGCGAGCACTCATCGAAAAATTTTCTTCGGCAGCCGAGCCCTCGTCGAAAAATTTTCTTCGGCAGCCGAGCCCTCGTCGAAGAAAAGGTCCCCGGCAGCTGAGCCCTCGTCGAAAATTTTGTCTTAGACAGACGAGCCGTCGTCGAAGAAAAGGTCCCCGGCAGCCGAGCCCTCGTCGAAGAAAAGGTCCCCGGCAGCCGAGCCCTCGTCGAAGAAAAGGTCCCCGGCAGCCGAGCCCTCGTCGAAGAAAAGGTCCCCGGCAGCCGAGCCCTCGTCGAAGAAAAGGTCCCCGGCAGCCGAGCCCTCGTCGAAGAAAAGGTCCCCGGCAGCCGAGCCCTCGTCGAAGAAAAGGTCCCCGGCAGCCGAGCCCTCGTCGAAGAAAAAGTCCCCGGCAGCCGAGCCCTCGTCGAAAAATTTTCTTCAGCAACCGAGCCCTCGTCGAAGAAAAGGTCCCCGGCAGCCGAGCCCTCGTCGAAGAAAAGGTCCCCGGCAGCCGAGCCCTCGTCGAAGAAAAGGTCCCCGGCAGCCGAGCCCTCGTCGAAGAAAAGGTCCCCGGCAGCCGAGCCCTCGTCGAAGAAAAGGTCCCCGGCAGCCGAGCCCTCGTCGAAAATCTTTTCTTCGGCAGCCGAGTCTTCTTCGAAGAAAAAGTCCCCGGCAGCCGAGCACTCGTCGAAAAATTTTCTTCAGCAGCCGAGCCCTCGTCGAAGAAAAGGTCCCCGGCAGCCGAGCCCTCGTCGAAAATTTTGTCATAGACAGCCGAGCCTTCGTCGAAGAAAAGGTCCCCGGCAGCGAGCACTCATCGAAAAATTTTCTTCGGCAGCCGAGCCCTCGTCGAAAAATTTTCTTCGGCAGCCGAGCCCTCGTCGAAGAAAAGGTCCCCGGCAGCCGAGCCCTCGTCGAAGAAAAGGTCCCCGGCAGCCGAGCCCTCGTCGAAAATGTTTTCTTCGGCAGCCGAGTCTTCTTCGAAGAAAAAGTCCCCGGCAGCCGAGCCCTCGTCGAAAAATTTTCTTCAGCAACCGAGCCCTCGTCGAAGAAAAGGTCCCCGGCAGCCGAGCCCTCGTCGAAGAAAAGGTCCCCGGCAGCCGAGCCCTCGTCGAAGAAAAGGTCCCCGGCAGCCGAGCCCTCGTCGAAGAAAAGGTCCCCGGCAGCCGAGCCCTCGTCGAAGAAAAGGTCCCCGGCAGCCGAGCCCTCGTCGAAAATCTTTTCTTCGGCAGCCGAGTCTTCTTCGAAGAAAAAGTCCCCGGCAGCCGAGCACTCGTCGAAAAATTTTGTTCAGCAGCCGAGACCTCGTCGAAGAAAAGGTCCCCGGCAGCCGAGCCCTCGTCGAAAATTTTGTCATAGACAGCCGAGCCTTCGTCGAAGAAAAGGTCCCCGGCAGCGAGCACTCATCGAAAAATTTTCTTCGGCAGCCGAGCCCTCGTCGAAAAATTTTCTTCGGCAGCCGAGCCCTCGTCGAAGAAAAGGTCCCCGGCAGCCGAGCCCTCGTCGAAGAAAAGGTCCCCGGCAGCCGAGCCCTCGTCGAAGAAAAGGTCCCCGGCAGCCGAGCCCTCGTCGAAGAAAAGGTCCCCGGCAGCCGAGCCCTCGTCGAAAATATTTTCTTCGGCAGCCGAGTCTTCTTCGAAGAAAAAGTCCCCGGCAGCCGAGCCCTCGTCGAAAAATTTTCTTCGGCAGCCGAGCCCTCGTCGAAGAAAAGGTCCCCGGCAGCCGAGCCCTCGTCGAAGAAAAGGTCCCCGGCAGCCGAGCCCTCGTCGAAGAAAAGGTCCCCGGCAGCCGAGCCCTCGTCGAAAATCTTTTCTTCGGCAGCCGAGTCTTCTTCGAAGAAAAAGTCCCCGGCAGCCGAGCACTCGTCGAAAAATTTTCTTCAGCAGCCGAGCCCTCGTCGAAGAAAAGGTCCCCGGCAGCCGAGCCCTCGTCGAAAATTTTGTCATAGACAGCCGAGCCTTCGTCGAAGAAAAGGTCCCCGGCAGCGAGCACTCATCGAAAAATTTTCTTCGGCAGCCGAGCCCTCGTCGAAAAATTTTCTTCGGCAGCCGAGCCCTCGTCGAAGAAAAGGTCCCCGGCAGCCGAGCCCTCGTCGAAGAAAAGGTCCCCGGCAGCCGAGCCCTCGTCGAAGAAAAGGTCCCCGGCAGCCGAGCCCTCGTCGAAGAAAAGGTCCCCGGCAGCCGAGCCCTCGTCGAAGAAAAGGTCCCCGGCAGCCGAGCCCTCGTCGAAGAAAAGGTCCCCGGCAGCCGAGCCCTCGTCGAAAATTTTGTCATAGACAGCCGAGCCTTCGTCGAAGAAAAGGTCCCCGGCAGCGAGCACTCATCGAAAAATTTTCTTCGGCAGCCGAGCCCTCGTCGAAAAATTTTCTTCAGCAACCAAGCCCTCGTCGAAGAAAAGGTCCCCGGCAGCCGAGCCCTCGTCGAAGAAAAGGTCCCCGGCAGCCGAGCCCTCGTCGAAGAAAAGGTCCCCGGCAGCCGAGCCCTCGTCGAAAAATTTTCTTCAGCAGCCGAGCCCTCGTCGAAGAAAAGGTCCCCGGCAGCCGAGCCCTCGTCGAAGAAAAGGTCCCCGGCAGCCGAGCCCTCGTCGAAAATCTTTTCTTCGGCAGCCGAGTCTTCTTCGAAGAAAAAGTCCCCGGCAGCCGAGCCCTCGTCGAAAAATTTTCTTCAGCAGCCGAGCCCTCGTCGAAGAAAAGGTCCCCGGCAGCCGAGCCCTCGTCGAAGAAAAGGTCCCCGGCAGCCGAGCCCTCGTCGAAGAAAAGGTCCCCGGCAGCCGAGCCCTCGTCGAAGAAAAGGTCCCCGGCAGCCGAGCCCTCGTCGAAGAAAAGGTCCCCGGCAGCCGAGCCCTCGTCGAAGAAAAGGTCCCCGGCAGCAGAGCCCTCGTCGAAAATCTTTTCTTCGGCAGCCGAGTCTTCTTCGAAGAAAAAGTCCCCGGCAGCCGAGCCCTCGTCGAAAAATTTTCTTCAGCAACCGAGCCCTCGTCGAAGAAAAGGTCCCCGGCAGCCGAGCCCTCGTCGAAGAAAAGGTCCCCGGCAGCCGAGCCCTCGTCGAAAATCTTTTCTTCGGCAGCCGAGTCTTCTTTGAAGAAAAAGTCCCCGGCAGCCGAGCCCTCGTCGAAAAATTTTCTTCAGCAGCCGAGCCCTCGTCGAAGAAAAGGTCCCCGGCAGCCGAGCCCTCGTCGAAGAAAAGGTCCCCGGCAGCCGAGCCCTCGTCGAAGAAAAGGTCCCCGGCAGCCGAGCCCTCGTCGAAGAAAAGGTCCCCGGCAGCCGAGCCCTCGTCGAAGAAAAGGTCCCCGGCAGCCGAGCCCTCGTCGAAGAAAAGGTCCCCGGCAGCCGAGCCCTCGTCGAAGAAAAGGTCCCCGGCAGCCGAGCCCTCGTCGAAGAAAAGGTCCCCGGCAGCCGAGCCCTCGTCGAAGAAAAGGTCCCCGGCAGCCGAGCCCTCGTCGAAGAAAAGGTCCCCGGCAGCCGAGCCCTCGTCGAAGAAAAGGTCCCCGGCAGCCGAGCCCTCGTCGAAAATCTTTTCTTCGGCAGCCGAGCCCTCGTCGAAAATCTTTTCTTCGGCAGCCGAGCCCTCGTCGAAGAAAAAGTCCCCGGCAGCCGAGCCCTCGTCGAAAAATTTTCTTCAGCAGCCGAGCCCTCGTCGAAGAAAAGGTCCCCGGCAGCCGAGCCCTCGTCGAAGAAAAGGTCCCCGGCAGCCGAGCCCTCGTCGAAGAAAAGGTCCCCGGCAGCCGAGCCCTCGTCGAAAATCTTTTCTTCGGCAGCCGAGTCTTCTTCGAAGAAAAAGTCCCCGGCAGCCGAGCCCTCGTCGAAAAATTTTCTTCAGCAGCCGAGCCCTCGTCGAAGAAAAGGTCCCCGGCAGCCGAGCCCTCGTCGAAGAAAAAGTCCCCGGCAGCCGAGCCCTCGTCGAAAAATTTTCTTCAGCAGCCGAGCCCTCGTCGAAGAAAAGGTCCCCGGCAGCCGAGCCCTCGTCGAAGAAAAGGTCCCCGGCAGCCGAGCCCTCGTCGAAAATCTTTTCTTCGGCAGCCGAGTCTTCTTCGAAGAAAAAGTCCCCGGCAGCCGAGCCCTCGTCGAAAAATTTTCTTCAGCAGCCGAGCCCTCGTCGAAGAAAAGGTCCCCGGCAGCCGAGCCCTCGTCGAAGAAAAGGTCCCCGGCAGCCGAGCCCTCGTCGAAGAAAAGGTCCCCGGCAGCCGAGCCCTCGTCGAAGAAAAGGTCCCCGGCAGCCGAGCCCTCGTCGAAGAAAAGGTCCCCGGCAGCCGAGCCCTCGTCGAAAATCTTTTCTTCGGCAGCCGAGTCTTCTTCGAAGAAAAAGTCCCCGGCAGCCGAGCCCTCGTCGAAAAATTTTCTTCAGCAACCGAGCCCTCGTCGAAGAAAAGGTCCCCGGCAGCCGAGCCCTCGTCGAAGAAAAGGTCCCCGGCAGCCGAGCCCTCGTCGAAGAAAAGGTCCCCGGCAGCCGAGCCCTCGTCGAAAATCTTTTCTTCGGCAGCCGAGTCTTCTTCGAAGAAAAAGTCCCCGGCAGCCGAGCCCTCGTCGAAAAATTTTTTCATCGGCAGCCGAGCCCTCGTCGAAGAAAAGGTCCCCGGCAGCCGAGCCCTCGTCGAAGAAAAGGTCCCCGGCAGCCGAGCCCTCGTCGAAGAAAAGGTCCCCGGCAGCCGAGCCCTCGTCGAAGAAAAGGTCCCCGGCAGCCGAGCCCTCGTCGAAGAAAAGGTCCCCGGCAAGCCGAGCCCTCGTCGAAGAAAAGGTCCCCGGCAGCCGAGCCCTCGTCGAAGAAAAGGTCCCCGGCAGCCGAGCCCTCGTCGAAGAAAAGGTCCCCGGCAGCCGAGCCCTCGTCGAAAATCTTTTCTTCGGCAGCCAAGTCGTCTTCGAAGAAAAAGTCCCCGGCAGCCGAGCCCTCGTCGAAAAATTTTCTTCAGCAGCCGAGCCCTCGTCGAAGAAAAGGTCCCCCGGCAGCCGAGCCCTCGTCGAAGAAAAGGTCCCCGGCAGCCGAGCCCTCGTCGAAGAAAAGGTCCCCGGCAGCCGAGCCCTCGTCGAAGAAAAGGTCCCCGGCAGCCGAGCCCTCGTCGAAGAAAAGGTCCCCGGCAGCCGAGCCCTCGTCGAAGAAAAGGTCCCCGGCAGCCGAGCCCTCGTCGAAGAAAAGGTCCCCGGCAGCCGAGCCCTCGTCGAAGAAAAGGTCCCCGGCAGCCGAGCCCTCGTCGAAGAAAAGGTCCCCGGCAGCCGAGCCCTCGTCGAAGAAAAGGTCCCCGGCAGCCGAGCCCTCGTCGAAAATCTTTTCTTCGGCAGCCAAGTCGTCTTCGAAGAAAAAGTCCCCGGCAGCCGAGCCCTCGTCGAAAAATTTTCTTCAGCAACCGAGCCCTCGTCGAAGAAAAGGTCCCCGGCAGCCGAGCCCTCGTCGAAGAAAAGGTCCCCGGCAGCCGAGCCCTCGTCGAAGAAAAGGTCCCCGGCAGCCGAGCCCTCGTCGAAGAAAAGGTCCCCGGCAGCCGAGCCCTCGTCGAAGAAAAGGTCCCCGGCAGCCGAGCCCTCGTCGAAGAAAAGGTCCCCGGCAGCCGAGCCCTCGTCGAAGAAAAGGTCCCCGGAAGCCGAGCCCTCGTCGAAGAAAAGGTCCCCGGCAGCCGAGCCCTCGTCGAAAATCTTTTCTTCGGCAGCCAAGTCGTCTTCGAAGAAAAAGTCCCCGGCAGCCGAGCCCTCGTCGAAAAATTTTCTTCAGCAACCGAGCCCTCGTCGAAGAAAAGGTCCCCGGCAGCCGAGCCCTCGTCGAAGAAAAGGTCCCCGGCAGCCGAGCCCTCGTCGAAGAAAAGGTCCCCGGCAGCCGAGCCCTCGTCGAAGAAAAGGTCCCCGGCAGCCGAGCCCTCGTCGAAGAAAAGGTCCCCGGCAGCCGAGCCCTCGTCGAAGAAAAGGTCCCCGGCAGCCGAGCCCTCGTCGAAGAAAAGGTCCCCGGCAGCCGAGCCCTCGTCGAAGAAAAGGTCCCCGGCAGCCGAGCCCTCGTCGAAGAAAAGGTCCCCGGCAGCCGAGCCCTCGTCGAAGAAAAGGTCCCCGGCAGCCGAGCCCTCGTCGAAGAAAAGGTCCCCGGCAGCCGAGCCCTCGTCGAAGAAAAGGTCCCCGGCAGCCGAGCCCTCGTCGAAGAAAAGGTCCCCGGCAGCCGAGCCCTCGTCGAAGAAAAGGTCCCCGGCAGCCGAGCCCTCGTCGAAGAAAAGGTCCCCGGCAGCCGAGCCCTCGTCGAAAATCTTTTCTTCGGCAGCCAAGTCGTCTTCGAAGAAAAAGTCCCCGGCAGCCAAGTCGTCTTCGAAGAAAAAGTCCCCGGCAGCCGAGCCCTCGTCGAAGAAAAGGTCCCCGGCAGCCGAGCCCTCGTCGAAAAATTTTCTTCAGCAACCGAGCCCTCGTCGAAGAAAAGGTCCCCGGCAGCCGAGCCCTCGTCGAAGAAAAGGTCCCCGGCAGCCGAGCCCTCGTCGAAGAAAAGGTCCCCGGCAGCCGAGCCCTCGTCGAAGAAAAGGTCCCCGGCAGCCGAGCCCTCGTCGAAGAAAAGGTCCCCGGCAGCCGAGCCCTCGTCGAAGAAAAGGTCCCCGGCAGCCGAGCCCTCGTCGAAAATCTTTTCTTCGGCAGCCAAGTCGTCTTCGAAGAAAAAGTCCCCGGCAGCCGAGCCCTCGTCGAAAAATTTTCTTCAGCAACCGAGCCCTCGTCGAAGAAAAGGTCCCCGGCAGCCGAGCCCTCGTCGAAGAAAAGGTCCCCGGCAGCCGAGCCCTCGTCGAAGAAAAGGTCCCCGGCAGCCGAGCCCTCGTCGAAGAAAAGGTCCCCGGCAGCCGAGCCCTCGTCGAAGAAAAGGTCCCCGGCAGCCGAGCCCTCGTCGAAGAAAAGGTCCCCGGCAGCCGAGCCCTCGTCGAAAATCTTTTCTTCGGCAGCCAAGTCGTCTTCGAAAGAAAAAGTCCCCCGGCAGCCGAGCCCTCGTCGAAAAATTTTCTTCAGCAACCGAGCCCTCGTCGAAGAAAAGGTCCCCGGCAGCCGAGCCCTCGTCGAAGAAAAGGTCCCCGGCAGCCGAGCCCTCGTCGAAGAAAAGGTCCCCGGCAGCCGAGCCCTCGTCGAAGAAAAGGTCCCCGGCAGCCGAGCCCCTCGTCGAAGAAAAGGTCCCCGGCAGCCGAGCCCTCGTCGAAAATTTTGTCATAGAGAGCCGAGCCCTCGTCGAAGAAAAGGTCCCCGGCAGCCGAGCCCTCGTCGAAGAAAAGGTCCCCGGCAGCCGAGCCCTCGTCGAAAATTTTGTCATAGACAGCCGAGCCTTCGTCGAAGAAAAGGTCCCCCGGCAGCGAGCACTCGTTGAAAATTTTTTCTTCGGCAGCCGAGCCCTCGTCGAAGAAAAGGTCCCCCGGCAGCCGAGCCCTCGTCGAAGAAAAGGTCCCCGGCAGCCGAGCCCTCGTCGAAAATTTTGTCTTAGACAGACGAGCCCTCGTCGAAGAAAAGGTCCCCGGCAGCCGAGCCCTCGTCGAAGAAATGGTCCCCGGCAGCCGAGCCCTCGTCGAAAATCTTTTCTTCGGCAGCCAAGTCTTCTTCGAAGAAAAAGTCCCCGGCAGCCGAGCCCTCGTCGAAAAATTTTGTCATAGAGAGCCGAGCCTTCGTCGAAGAAAAGGTCCCCGGCAGCCGAGCCCTCGTCGAAAATTTTGTCATAGACAGCCGAGACTTCGTCGAAGAAAAGGTCCCCGGCAGCGAGCACTCGTTGAAAATTTTTTCTTCGGCAGCCGAGCCCTCGTCGAAGAAAAGGTCCCCGGCAGCCGAGCCCTCGTCGAAGAAAAGGTCCCCGGCAGCCGAGCCCTCGTCGAAAATTTTGTCTTAGACAGACGAGCCCTCGTCGAAGAAAAGGTCCCCGGCAGCCGAGCCCTCGTCGAAGAAATGGTCCCCGGCAGCCGAGCCCTCGTCGAAAATCTTTTCTTCGGCAGCCAAGTCTTCTTCGAAGAAAAAGTCCCCGGCAGCCGAGCCCTCGTCGAAAAATTTTCTTCAGCAACCGAGCCCTCGTCGAAGAAAA
>NW_026293299.1:0-62245 GCF_026419915.1 Harpia harpyja | reverse complement strand
CGAGCCCTCGTCGAGGAAAAGGTCCCCGGCAGCCGAGCCCTCGTCGAGGAAAAGGTCCCCGGCAGCCGAGCCTTCTTCGAAAGTTTTTCTTCGGCAGCCGAGCACTCATCGAAAATATTTTCTTCGGCAGCCGAGCCCTCGTCGAGGAAAAGGTCCCCGGCAGCCGAGCCCTCGTCGAGGAAAAGGTCCCCGGCAGCCGAGCCCTCGTCGAGGAAAAGGTCCCCGGCAGCCGAGCCTTCTTCGAAAGTTTTTCTTCGGCAGCCGAGAACTCATCGAAAATATTTTCTTCGGCAGCCGAGCCCTCGTCGAGGAAAATGTCCCCGGCAGCCAAGCCCTCGTCGAGGAAAAGGTCCCCGGCAGCCGAGCCCTCGTCGAAAATTTTTTCTTCGGCAGCCGAGCCCTCGTCGAGGAAAAGGTCCCCGGCAGCCGAGCCCTCGTCGAGGAAAAGGTCCCCGGCAGCCGAGGCCTCGTCGAGGAAAAGGTCCCCGGCAGCCGAGCCCTCGTCGAGGAAAAGGTCCCGGCAGCCGAGCCCTCGTCGAGGAAAAGGTCCCCGGCAGCCGAGCCTTCTTCGAAAGTTTTTCTTCGGCAGCCGAGCACTCATCGAAAATATTTTCTTAGGCAGCCGAGCCCTCGTCGAGGAAAAGGTCCCCGGCAGCCGAGCCCTCGTCGAGGAAAAGGTCCCCGGCAGCCGAGCCCTCGTCGAAAATTTTTTCTTCGGCAGCCGAGCCCTCGTTGAGGAAAAGGTCCCCGGCAGCCGAGCCCTCGTCGAGGAAATGGTCCCCGGCAGCCGAGCCCTCGTCGAGGAAAAGGTCCCCGGCAGCCGAGCCTTCTTCGAAAGTTTTTCTTCGGCAGCCGAGCACTCATCGAAAATATTTTCTTCGGCAGCCGAGCCCTCGTCGAGGAAAAGGTCCCCGGCAGCCGAGCCCTCGTCGAAAATTTTTTCTTCGGCAGCCGAGCCCTCGTCAAGGAAAAGGTCCCCGGCAGCCGAGCCCTCGTCGAGGAAAAGGTCCCCGGCAGCCGAGCCCTCGTCGAGGAAAAGGTCCCCGGCAGCCGAGCCCTCGTCGAGGAAAAGGTCCCCGGCAGCCGAGCCCTCGTCGAGGAAAAGGTCCCCGGCAGCCGAGCCCTCGTCGAGGAAAAGGTCCCCGGCAGCCGAGCCTTCTTCGAAAGTTTTTCTTCGGCAGCCGAGCACTCATCGAAAATATTTTCTTCGGCAGCCGAGCCCTCGTCGAGGAAAAGGTCCCCGGCAGCCGAGCCCTCGTCGAAAATTTTTTCTTCGGCAGCCGAGCCCTCGTCAAGGAAAAGGTCCCCGGCAGCCGAGCCCTCGTCGAGGAAAAGGTCCCCGGCAGCCGAGCCCTCGTCGAGGAAAAGGTCCCCGGCAGCCGAGCCCTCGTCGAGGAAAAGGTCCCCGGCAGCCGAGCCTTCTTCGAAAGATTTTCTTCGGCAGCCGAGCACTCATCGAAAATATTTTCTTCGGCAGCTGAGCCCTCGTCGAGGAAAAGGTCCCCGGCAGCCGAGCCCTCGTCGAGGAAAAGGTCCCCGGCAGCCGAGCCCTCGTCGAGGAAAAGGTCCCCGGCAGCCGAGCCTTCTTCGAAAGTTTTTCTTCGGCAGCCGAGCACTCATCGAAAATATTTTCTTCGGCAGCCGAGCCCTCGTCGAGGAAAAGGTCCCCGGCAGCCGAGCCCTCGTCGAGGAAAAGGTCCCCGGCAGCCGAGCCCTCGTCGAGGAAAAGGTCCCCAGCAGCCGAGCCTTCTTCGAAAGTTTTTCTTCGGCAGACGAGCACACATCGAAAATATTTTCTTCGGCAGCCGAGGCCTCGTCGAGGAAAAAGGTCCCCGGCAGCCGAGCCCTCGTCGAGGAAAAGGTCCCCGGCAGCCGAGCCCTCGTCGAGGAAAAGGTCCCCGGCAGCCGAGCCCTCGTCGAGGAAAAGGTCCCCGGCAGCCGACCCTTCTTCGAAAGTTTTTCTTCGGCAGCCGAGCACTCATCGAAAATATTTTCTTCGGCAGCCGAGCCTTCTTTGAAAGTTTTTTCTTTGGCAGCCAAGCCTTCTTCGAAAGTTTTTTCTTTGGCAGCCGAGCCCTCGTCGAGGAAAAGGTCCCCGGCAGCCGAGCCCTCGTCGAGGAAAAGGTCCCCGGCAGCCGAGCCCTCGTCGAGGAAAAGGTCCCCGGCAGCCGAGCCCTCGTCGAGGAAAAGGTCCCCGGCAGCCGAGACTTCTTCGAAAGTTTTTCTTCGGCAGCCGAGCACTCATCGAATATATTTTCTTCGGCAGCCGAGCCCTCGTTGAGGAAAAGGTCCCCGGCAGCCGAGCCCTCGTCGAAAATTTTTTCTTCGGCAGCCGAGCCCTCGTCAAGGAAAAGGTCCCCGGCAGCCGAGCCCTCGTCGAGGAAAAGGTCCCCGGCAGCCGAGCCCTCGTCGAGGAAAAGGTCCCCGGCAGCCGAGCCCTCGTCGAGGAAAAGGTCCCCGGCAGCCGAGCCCTCGTCGAGGAAAAGGTCCCCGGCAGCCGAGCCTTCTTCGAAAGTTTTTCTTCGGCAGCCGAGCACTCATCGAAAATATTTTCTTCGGCAGCCGAGCACTCATCGAAAATATTTTCTTCGGCAGCCGAGCCCTCGTCGAGGAAAAGGTCCCCGGCAGCCGAGCCCTCGTCGAGGAAAAGGTCCCCGGCAGCCGAGCCTTCTTCGAAAGTTTTTCTTCGGCAGCCGAGAACTCATCGAAAATATTTTCTTCGGCAGCCGAGCCCTCGTCGAGGAAAATGTCCCCGGCAGCCAAGCCCTCGTCGAGGAAAAGGTCCCCGGCAGCCGAGCCCTCGTCGAAAATTTTTTCTTCGGCAGCCGAGCCCTCGTCGAGGAAAAGGTCCCCGGCAGCCGAGCCCTCGTCGAGGAAAAGGTCCCCGGCAGCCGAGCCCTCGTCGAGGAAAAGGTCCCCGGCAGCCGAGCCCTCGTCGAGGAAAAGGTCCCCGGCAGCCGAGCCCTCGTCGAGGAAAAGGTCCCCGGCAGCCGAGCCTTCTTCGAAAGTTTTTCTTCGGCAGCCGAGCACTCATCGAAAATATTTTCTTCGGCAGCCGAGCCCTCGTCGAGGAAAAGGTCCCCGGCAGCCGAGCCCTCGTCGAGGAAAAGGTCCCCGGCAGCCGAGCCCTCGTTGAGGAAAAGGTCCCCGGCAGCCGAGCCCTCGTCGAGGAAAAGGTCCCCGGCAGCCGAGCCTTCTTCGAAAGTTTTTCTTCGGCAGCCGAGCACTCATCGAAAATATTTTCTTCGGCAGCCGAGCCCTCGTCGAGGAAAAGGTCCCCGGCAGCCGAGCCCTCGTCGAGGAAAAGGTCCCCGGCAGCCGAGCCTTCTTCGAAAGTTTTTCTTCGGCAGCCGAGCACTCATCGAAAGTTTTTTCTTCGGCAGCCGAGCCCTCGTCGAGGAAAAGGTCCCCGGCAGCCGAGCCCTCGTCGAGGAAAAGGTCCCCGGCAGCCGAGCCCTCGTCGAGGAAAAGGTCCCCGGCAGCCGAGCCCTCGTCGAGGAAAAGGTCCCTGGCAGCCGAGCCCTCGTCGAGGAAAAGGTCCCCGGCAGCCGAGCCCTCGTCGCGGAAAAGGTCCCCGGCAGCCGAGCCCTCGTCGAGGAAAAGGTCCCCGGCAGCCGAGCCTTCTTCGAAAGTTTTTCTTCGGCAGCCGAGCACTCATCGAAAATATTTTCTTCGGCAGCCGAGCCCTCGTCGAGGAAAAGGTCCCCGGCAGCCGAGCCCTCATCGAGGAAAAGGTCCCCGGCAGCCGAGCCTTCTTCGAAAGTTTTTCTTCGGCAACCGAGCACTCATCGAAAATATTTTCTTCGGCAGCCGAGCCCTCGTCGAGGAAAAGGTCCCCGGCAGCCGAGCCCTCGTCGAGGAAAAGGTCCCCGGCAGCCGAGCCCTCGTCGAAAATTTTTTCTTCGGCAGCCGAGCCCTCGTCGAGGAAAAGGTCCCCGGCAGCCGAGCCCTCGTCGAGGAAAAGGTCCCCGGCAGCCGAGCCCTCGTCGAGGAAAAGGTCCCCGGCAGCCGAGCCTTCTTCGAAAGTTTTTCTTCGGCAGCCGAGCACTCATCGAAAATATTGTCTTCGGCAGCCGAGCCTTCTTCGAAAGTTTTTTCTTTGGCAGCCAAGCCTTCTTCGAAAGTTTTTTCTTTGGCAGCCGAGCCCTCGTCGAGGAAAAGGTCCCCGGCAGCCAAGCCCTCGTCGAGGAAAAGGTCCCCGGCAGCCGAGCCCTCGTCGAGGAAAAGGTCCCCGGCAGCCGAGCCCTCGTCGAGGAAAAGGTCCCTGGCAGCCGAGCCCTCGTCGAGGAAAAGGTCCCCGGCAGCCGAGCCCTCGTCGAGGAAAAGGTCCCCGGCAGCCGAGCCCTTGTCGAGGAAAAGGTCCCCGGCAGCCGAGCCTTCTTCGAAAGTTTTTCTTCGGCAGCCGAGCACTCATCGAAAATATTTTCTTCGGCAGCCGAGCCCTCGTCGAGGAAAAGGTCCCCGGCAGCCGAGCCCTCGTCGAAAATTATTTCTTCGGCAGCCGAGCCCTCGTCAAGGAAAAGGTCCCCGGCAGCCGAGCCCTCGTCGAGGAAAAGGTCCCCGGCAGCCGAGCCCTCGTCGAGGAAAAGGTCCCCGGCAGCCGAGCCCTCGTCGAGGAAAAGGTCCCCGGCAGCCGAGCCCTCGTCGAGGAAAAGGTCCCCGGCAGCCGAGCCTTCTTCGAAAGATTTTCTTCGGCAGCCGAGCACTCATCGAAAATATTTTCTTCGGCAGCCGAGCCCTCGTCGAGGAAAAGGTCCCCGGCAGCCGAGCCCTCGTCGAGGAAAAGGTCCCCGGCAGCCGAGCCCTCGTCGAGGAAAAGGTCCCCGGCAGCCGAGCCTTCTTCGAAAGTTTTTCTTCGGCAGCCGAGCACTCATCGAAAATATTTTCTTCGGCAGCCGAGCCCTCATCGAGGAAAAGGTCCCCGGCAGCCGAGCCCTCGTCGAGGAAAAGGTCCCCGGCAGCCGAGCCCTCGTCGAGGAAAAGGTCCCCGGCAGCCGAGCCTTCTTCGAAAGTTTTTCTTCGGCAGACGAGCACACATCGAAAATATTTTCTTCGGCAGCCGAGGCCTCGTCGAGGAAAAGGTCCCCGGCAGCCGAGCCCTCGTCGAGGAAAAGGTCCCCGGCAGCCGAGCCCTCGTCGAGGAAAAGGTCCCCGGCAGCCGAGCCCTCGTCGAGGAAAAGGTCCCCGGCAGCCGACCCTTCTTCGAAAGTTTTTCTTCGGCAGCCGAGCACTCATCGAAAATATTTTCTTCGGCAGCCGAGCCTTCTTTGAAAGTTTTTTCTTTGGCAGCCAAGCCTTCTTCGAAAGTTTTTTCTTTGGCAGCCGAGCCCTCGTCGAGGAAAATGTCCCCGGCAGCCGAGCCCTCGTCGAGGAAAAGGTCCCCGGCAGCCGAGCCCTCGTCGAGGAAAAGGTCCCCGGCAGCCGAGCCCTCGTCGAGGAAAAGGTCCCCGGCAGCCGAGACTTCTTCGAAAGTTTTTCTTCGGCAGCCGAGCACTCATCGAATATATTTTCTTCGGCAGCCGAGCCCTCGTTGAGGAAAAGGTCCCCGGCAGCCGAGCCCTCGTCGAAAATTTTTTCTTCGGCAGCCGAGCCCTCGTCAAGGAAAAGGTCCCCGGCAGCCGAGCCCTCGTCGAGGAAAAGGTCCCCGGCAGCCGAGCCCTCGTCGAGGAAAAGGTCCCCGGCAGCCGAGCCCTCGTCGAGGAAAAGGTCCCCGGCAGCCGAGCCCTCGTCGAGGAAAAGGTCCCCGGCAGCCGAGCCCTCGTCGAGGAAAAGGTCCCCGGCAGCCGAGCCTTCTTCGAAAGTTTTTCTTCGGCAGCCGAGCACTCATCGAAAATATTTTCTTCGGCAGCCGAGCCCTCGTCGAGGAAAAGGTCCCCGGCAGCCGAGCCCTCGTCGAGGAAAAGGTCCCCGGCAGCCGAGCCCTCGTCGAGGAAAAGGTCCCCGGCAGCCGACGCTTCTTCGAAAGTTTTTCTTCGGCAGCCGAGAACTCATCGAAAATATTTTCTTCGGCAGCCGAGCCCTCGTCGAGGAAAATGTCCCCGGCAGCCAAGCCCTCGTCGAGGAAAAGGTCCCCGGCAGCCGAGCCCTCGTCGAAAATTTTTTCTTCGGCAGCCGAGCCCTCGTCGAGGAAAAGGTCCCCGGCAGCCGAGCCCTCGTCGAGGAAAAGGTCCCCGGCAGCCGAGCCCTCGTCGAGGAAAAGGTCCCCGGCAGCCGAGCCCTCGTCGAGGAAAAGGTCCCCGGCAGCCGAGCCTTCTTCGAAAGTTTTTCTTCGGCAGCCGAGCACTCATCGAAAATATTTTCTTCGGCAGCCGAGCCCTCGTCGAGGAAAAGGTCCCCGGCAGCCGAGCCCTCGTCGAGGAAAAGGTCCCCGGCAGCCGAGCCCTCGTCGAAAATTTTTTCTTCGGCAGCCGAGCACTCATCGAATATATTTTCTTCGGCAGGCGAGCCCTCGTCGAGGAAAAGGTCCCCGGCAGCCGAGCCCTCGTCGAAAATTTTTTCTTCGGCAGCCGAGCCCTCGTCAAGGAAAAGGTCCCCGGCAGCCGAGCCCTCGTCGAGGAAAAGGTCCCCGGCAGCCGAGCCCTCGTCGAGGAAAAGGTCCCCGGCAGCCGAGCCCTCGTCGAGGAAAAGGTCCCCGGCAGCCGAGCCCTCGTCGAAAATTTTTACTTCGGCAGCCGAGCCCTCGTCGAGGAAAAGGTCCCCAGCAGCCGAGCCCTCGTCGAGGAAAAGGTCCCCGGCAGCCGAGCACTCATTGAAATTTTTTCTTCGGCAGCCGAGCACTCATCGAAAATTTTTTCTTCGGCAGCCGAGCCCACGTCGAGGAAAAGGTCCCCGGCAGGCGAGCCCTCGTCGAGGAAAAGGTCCCCGGCAGCCGAGCCTTCTTCGAAAGTTTTTTCTTTGGCAGCCAAGCCTTCTTCGAAAGTTTTTTCTTTGGCAGCCGAGCCCTCGTCGAGGAAAAGGTCCCCGGCAGCCGAGCCCTCGTCGAGGAAAAGATCCCCGGCAGCCGAGCCCTCGTCGAGGAAAAGGTCCCCGGCAGCCGAGCCTTCTTCGAAAGTTTTTCTTCGGCAGCCGAGCACTCATCGAAAATATTTTCTTCGGCAGCCGAGCCCTCGTCGAGGAAAAGGTCCCCGGCAGCCGAGCCCTCGTCGAGGAAAAGGTCCCCGGCAGCCGAGCCCTCGTCGAAAATTTTTTCTTCGGCAGCCGAGCCCTCGTTGAGGAAAAGGTCCCCGGCAGCCGAGCCCTCGTCGAGGAAAAGGTCCCCGGCAGCCGAGCCCTCGTCGAGGAAAAGGTCCCCGGCAGCCGAGCCCTCGTCGAGGAAAAGGTCCCCGGCAGCCGAGCCCTCGTCGAGGAAAAGGTCCCCGGCAGCCGAGCCTTCTTCGAAAGTTTTTCTTCGGCAGCCGAGCACTCATCGAAAATATTTTCTTCGGCAGCCGAGCCCTCGTCGAGGAAAAGGTCCCCGGCAGCCGAGCCCTCGTCGAGGAAAAGGTCCCCGGCAGCCGAGCCCTCGTCGAGGAAAAGGTCCCCGGCAGCCAAGCCTTCTTCGAAAGTTTTTCTTCGGCAGCCGAGCACTCATCGAAAATTTTTTCTTCGGCAGCCGAGCCCTCGTCGAGGAAAAGGTCCCCGGCAGCCGAGCCCTCGTCGAGGAAAAGGTCCCCGGCAGCCAAGCCCTCGTCGAAAATTTTTTCTTCGGCAGCCGAGCCCTCGTCGAGGAAAAGGTCCCCGGCAGCCGAGCCCTCGTCGAGGAAAAGGTCCCCGGCAGCCGAGCCCTCGTCGAGGAAAAGGTCCCCGGCAGACGAGCCTTCTTCGAAAGTTTTTCTTCGGCAGCCGAGCACTCATCGAAAATATTTTCTTCGGCAGCCGAGCCTTCTTCGAAAGTTTTTTCTTTGGCAGCCAAGCCTTCTTCGAAAGTTTTTTCTTTGGCAGCCGAGCCCTCGTCGAGGAAAAGGTCCCCGGCAGCCGAGCCCTCGTCGAGGAAAAGGTCCCCGGCAGCCGAGCCCTCGTCGAGGAAAAGGTCCCCGGCAGCCGAGCCCTCGTCGAGGAAAAGGTCCCCGGCAGCCGAGCCCTCGTCGAGGAAAAGGTCCCCGGCAGCCGAGCCCTCGTCGAGGAAAAGGTCCCCGGCATCCGAGCCTTCTTCGAAAGTTTTTCTTCGGCAGCCGAGCACTCATCGAAAATATTTTCTTCGGCAGCCGAGCCCTCGTCGAGGAAAAGGTCCCCGGCAGCCGAGCCCTCGTCGAAAATTTTTTCTTCGGCAGCCGAGCCCTCGTCAAGGAAAAGGTCCCCGGCAGCCGAGCCCTCGTCGAGGAAAAGGTCCCTGGCAGCCGAGCCCTCGTCGAGGAAAAGGTCCCCGGCAGCCGAGCCCTTGTCGAAAATTTTTTCTTCGGCATCCGAGCCCTCGTCGAGGAAAAGGTCCCCAGCAGCCGAGCCCTCGTCGAGGAAAAGGTCCCCGGCAGCCGAGCACTCATTGAAAATTTTTTCTTCGGCAGCCGAGCACTCATCGAAAATTTTTTCTTCGGCAACCGAGCCCTCGTCGAGGAAAAGGTCCCCGGCAGGCGAGCCCTCGTCGAGGAAAAGGTCCCCGGCAGCCGAGCCTTCTTCGAAAGTTTTTTCTTTGGCAGCCAAGCCTTTTTCGAAAGTTTTTTCTTTGGCAGCCGAGCCCTCGTCGAGGAAAAGGTCCCCGGCAGCCGAGCCCTCGTCGAGGAAAAGGTCCCCGGCAGCCGAGCCCTCGTCGAGGAAAAGGTCCCCGGCAGCCGAGCCTTCTTCGAAAGTTTTTCTTCGGCAGCCGAGCACTCATTGAAAATTATTTCTTCGGCAGCCGAGCCCTCGTCGAGGAAAAGGTCCCCGGCAGCCGAGCCCTCGTCGAGGAAAAGGTCCCCGGCAGCCGAGCCTTCTTCGACAGTTTTTTCTTTTTCAGCCAAGCCTTCTTTGAAAGTTTTTTCTTTGGCAGCCGAGCCCTCGTCGAGGAAAAGGTCCCCGGCAGCCGAGCCCTCATCGAGGAAAAGGTCCCCGGCAGCCGAGCCCTCGTCGAGGAAAAGGTCCCCGGCAGCCGAGCCCTCGTCGAAAATTTTTTCTTCGGCAGCCGAGCCCTCGTTGAGGAAAAGGTCCCCGGCAGCCGAGCCCTCGTCGAGGAAAAGGTCCCCGGCAGCCGAGCCCTCGTCGAGGAAAAGGTCCCCGGCAGCCGAGGCCTCGTCGAGGAAAAGGTCCCCGGCAGCCGAGCCCTCGTCGAGGAAAAGGTCCCCGGCAGCCGAGCCTTCTTCGAAAGTTTTTCTTCGGCAGCCGAGTACTCATCGAAAATATTTTCTTCGGCAGCCGAGCCCTCGTCGAGGAAAAGGTCCCCGGCAGCCGAGCCCTCGTCGAGGAAAAGGTCCCCGGCAGCCGAGCCCTCGTCGAAGAAAAGGTCCCCGGCAGCCGAGCCTTCTTCGAAAGTTTTTCTTCGGCAGCCGAGCACTCATCGAAAATTTTTTCTTCGGCAGCCGAGCCCTCGTCGAGGAAAAGGTCCCCGGCAGCCGAGCCCTCGTCGAGGAAAAGGTCCCCGGCAGCCGAGCCCTCGTCGAAAATTTTTTCTTCGGCAGCCGAGCCCTCGTCGAGGAAAAGGTCCCCGGCAGCCGAGCCCTCATCGAGGAAAATGTCCCCGGCAGCCGAACCCTCGTCGAGGAAAAGGTCCCCGGCAGCCGAGCCCTCGTCGAGGAAAAGGTCCCCGGCAGCCGAGCCCTCGTCGAGGAAAAGGTCCCCGGCAGCCGAGTCCTCGTCGAGGAAAAGGTCCCCGGCAGCCGAGCCTTCTTCGAAAGTTTTTCTTCGGCAGCCGAGCACTCATCGAAAATATTTTCTTCGGCAGCCGAGCCCTCGTCGAGGAAAAGGTCCCCGGCAGCCGAGCCCTCGTCGAAAATTTTTTATTCGGCAGCCGAGCCCTCGTCGAGGAAAAGGTCCCCGGCAGCCGAGCCCTCGTCGAGGAAAAGGTCCCCGGCAGCCGAGCCCTCGTCGAGGAAAAGGTCCCCGGCAGCCGAGCCCTCGTCGAAGAAAAGGTCCCCGGCAGCCGAGCCTTCTTCGAAAGTTTTTCTTCGGCAGCCGAGCACTCATCGAAAATATTTTCTTCGGCAGCCGAGCCCTCGTCGAGGAAAAGGTCCCCGGCAGCCGAGCCCTCGTCGAGGAAAAGGTCCCCGGCAGCCGAGCCCTCGTCGAGGAAAAGGTCCCCGGCAGCCGAGCCTTCTTCGAAAGTTTTTCTTCGGCAGCCGAGCACTCATCGAAAATATTTTCTTCGGCAGCCGAGCCCTCGTCGAGGAAAAGGTCCCCGGCAGCCGAGCCCTCGTCGAGGAAAAGGTCCCCGGCAGCCGAGCCCTCGTCGAAAATTTTTTCTTCGGCAGCCGAGCCCTCGTCGAGGAAAAGGTCCCCGGCAGCCGAGCCCTCGTCGAGGAAAAGGTCCCCGGCAGACGAGCCTTCTTCGAAAGTTTTTCTTCGGCAGCCGAGCACTCATCGAAAATATTTTCTTCGGCAGCCGAGCCTTCTTCGAAAGTTTTTTATTTAGCAGCCAAGCCTTCTTCGAAAGTTTTTTCTTTGGCAGCCGAGCCCTCGTCGAGGAAAAGGTCCCCGGCAGCCGAGCCCTCGTCGAGGAAAAGGTCCCTGGCAGCCGAGCCCTCGTCGAGGAAAAGGTCCCCGGCAGCCGAGCCCTCGTCGAGGAAAAGGTCCCCGGCAGCCGAGCCCTCGTCGAGGAAAAGGTCCCCGGCAGCCGAGCCCTCGTCGAGGGAAAGGTCCCCGGCAGCCGAGCCTTCTTCGAAAGTTTTTCTTCGGCAGCCGAGCACTCATCGAAAATATTTTCTTCGGCAGCCGAGCCCTCGTCGAGGAAAAGGTCCCCGGCAGCCGAGCCCTCGTCGAAAATTTTTTCTTCGGCAGCTGAGCCCTCGTCAAGGAAAAGGTCCCCGGCAGCCGAGCCCTCGTCGAGGAAAAGGTCCCCGGCAGCCGAGCCCTCGTCGAGGAAAAGGTCCCCGGCAGCCGAGCCCTCGTCGAGGAAAAGGTCCCCGGCAGCCGAGCACTCATTGAAAATTTTTTCTTCGGCAGCCGAGCACTCATCGAAAATTTTTTCTTCGGCAACCGAGCCCTCGTCGAGGAAAAGGTCCCCGGCAGGCGAGCCCTCGTCGAGGAAAAGGTACCCGGCAGCCGAGCCTTCTTCGAAAGTTTTTTCTTTGGCAGCCAAGCCTTTTTCGAAAGTTTTTTCTTTGGCAGCCGAGCCCTCGTCGAGGAAAAGGTCCCCGGCAGCCGAGCCCTCGTCGAGGAAAAGGTCCCCGGCAGCCGAGCCCTCGTCGAGGAAAAGGTCCCCGGCAGCCGAGCCTTCTTCGAAAGTTTTTCTTCGGCAGCCGAGCACTCATTGAAAATTATTTCTTCGGCAGCCGAGCCCTCGTCGAGGAAAAGGTCCCCGGCAGACGAGCCCTCGTCGAGGAAAAGGTCCCCGGCAGCCGAGCCCTCGTCGAGGAAAAGGTCCCCGGCAGCCGAGCCCTCGTCGAGGAAAAGGTCCCCGGCAGCCGAGCCTTCTTCGAAAGTTTTTTCTTTTTCAGCCAAGCCTTCTTTGAAAGTTTTTTCTTTGGCAGCCGAGCCCTCGTCGAGGAAAAGGTCCCCGGCAGCCGAGCCCTCGTCGAGGAAAAGGTCCCCGGCAGCCGAGCCCTCGTCGAAAATTTTTTCTTCGGCAGCCGAGCCCTCGTCGAGGAAAAGGTCCCCGGCAGCCGAGCCCTCGTCGAGGAAAAGGTCCCCGGCAGCCGAGCCCTCGTCGAGGAAAAGGTCCCCGGCAGCCGAGGCCTCGTCGAGGAAAAGGTCCCCGGCAGCCGAGCCCTCGTCGAGGAAAAGGTCCCCGGCAGCCGAGCCTTCTTCGAAAGTTTTTCTTCGGCAGCCGAGCACTCATCGAAAATTTTTTCTTCGGCAGCCGAGCCCTCGTCGAGGACAAGGTCCCCGGCAGCCGAGCCCTCGTCGAGGACAAGGTCCCCGGCAGCCGAGCCCTCGTCGAGGAAAAGGTCCCCGGCAGCCGAGCCCTCGTCGAGGAAAAGGTCCCCGGCAGCCGAGCCCTCGTCGAAAATTTTTTCTTCGGCAGCCGAGCCCTCGTCGAGGAAAAGGTCCCCGGCAGCCGAGCCCTCGTCGAGGAAAAGGTCCCCGGCAGCCGAGCCCTCGTCGAGGAAAAGGTCCCCGGCAGACGAGCCTTCTTCGAAAGTTTTTCTTCGGCAGCCGAGCACTCATCGAATATATTTTCTTCGGCAGCCGAGCCTTCTTCGAAAGTTTTTTCTTTGGCAGCCAAGCCTTCTTCGAAAGTTTTTTCTTTGGCAGCCGAGCCCTCGTCGAGGAAAAGGTCCCCGGCAGCCGAGCCCTCGTCGAGGAAAAGGTCCCCGGCAGCCGAGCCCTCGTCGAGGAAAAGGTCCCCGGCAGCCGAGCCCTCGTCGAGGAAAAGGTCCCCGGCAGCCGAGCCTTCTTCGAAAGTTTTTCTTCGGCAGCCGAGCACTCATCGAAAATATTTTCTTCGGCAGCCGAGCCCTCGTCGAGGAGAAGGTCCCCGGCAGCCGAGCCCTCGTCGAAAATTTTTTCTTCGGCAGCCGAGCCCTCGTCGAGGAAAATGTCCCCGGCAGCCAAGCCCTCGTCGAGGAAAAGGTCCCCGGCAGCCGAGCCCTCGTCGAAAATTTTTTCTTCGGCAGCCGAGCCCTCGTCGAGGAAAAGGTCCCCGGCAGCCGAGCCCTCGTCGAGGAAAAGGTCCCCGGCAGCCGAGCCCTCGTCGAGGAAAAGGTCCCCGGCAGCCGAGCCTTCTTCGAAAGTTTTTCTTCGGCAGCCGAGCACTCATCGAAAATATTTTCTTCGGCAGCCGAGCGCTCGTCGAGGAAAAGGTCCCCGGCAGCCGAGCCCTCGTCGAGGAAAAGGTCCCCGGCAGCCGAGCCCTCGTCGAAAATTTTTTCTTCGGCAGCCGAGCACTCATCGAATATATTTTCTTCGGCAGGCGAGCCCTCGTCGAGGAAAAGGTCCCCGGCAGCCGAGCCCTCGTCGAAAATTTTTTCTTCGGCAGCCGAGCCCTCGTCAAGGAAAAGGTCCCCGGCAGCCGAGCCCTCGTCGAGGAAAAGGTCCCCGGCAGCCGAGCCCTCGTCGAGGAAAAGGTCCCCGGCAGCCGAGCCCTCGTCGAAAATTTTTACTTCGGCAGCCGAGCCCTCGTCGAGGAAAAGGTCCCCAGCAGCCGAGCCCTCGTCGAGGAAAAGGTCCCCGGCAGCCGAGCACTCATTGAAAATTTTTTCTTCGGCAGCCGAGCACTCATCGAAAATTTTTTCTTCGGCAGCCGAGCCCACGTCGAGGAAAAGGTCCCCGGCAGGCGAGCCCTCGTCGAGGAAAAGGTCCCCGGCAGCCGAGCCTTCTTCGAAAGTTTTTTCTTTGGCAGCCAAGCCTTCTTCGAAAGTTTTTTCTTTGGCAGCCGAGCCCTCGTCGAGGAAAAGGTCCCCGGCAGCCGAGCCCTCGTCGAGGAAAAGGTCCCCGGCAGCCGAGCCCTCGTCGAGGAAAAGGTCCCCGGCAGCCGAGCCCTCGTCGAAGAAAAGGTCCCCGGCAGCCGAGCCTTCTTCGAAAGTTTTTCTTCGGCAGCCGAGCACTCATCGAAAATATTTTCTTCGGCAGCCGAGCCCTCGTCGAGGAAAAGGTCCCCGGCAGCCGAGCCCTCGTCGAGGAAAAGGTCCCCGGCAGCCGAGCCCTCGTCGAAAATTTTTTCTTCGGCAGCCGAGCCCTCGTTGAGGAAAAGGTCCCCGGCAGCCGAGCCCTCGTCGAGGAAAAGGTCCCCGGCAGCCGAGCCCTCGTCGAGGAAAAGGTCCCCGGCAGCCGAGCCCTCGTCGAGGAAAAGGTCCCCGGCAGCCGAGCCCTCGTCGAGGAAAAGGTCCCCGGCAGCCGAGCCTTCTTCGAAAGTTTTTCTTCGGCAGCCGAGCACTCATCGAAAATATTTTCTTCGGCAGCCGAGCCCTCGTCGAGGAAAAGGTCCCCGGCAGCCGAGCCCTCGTCGAGGAAAAGGTCCCCGGCAGCCGAGCCCTCGTCGAGGAAAAGGTCCCCGGCAGCCAAGCCTTCTTCGAAAGTTTTTCTTCGGCAGCCGAGCACTCATCGAAAATTTTTTCTTCGGCAGCCGAGCCCTCGTCGAGGAAAAGGTCCCCGGCAGCCGAGCCCTCGTCGAGGAAAAGGTCCCCGGCAGCCAAGCCCTCGTCGAAAATTTTTTCTTCGGCAGCCGAGCCCTCGTCGAGGAAAAGGTCCCCGGCAGCCGAGCCCTCGTCGAGGAAAAGGTCCCCGGCAGCCGAGCCCTCGTCGAGGAAAAGGTCCCCGGCAGCCGAGCCTTCTTCGAAAGTTTTCCTTCGGCAGCCGAGCACTCATCGAAAATATTTTCTTTGGCAGCCGAGCCCTCGTCGAGGAAAAGGTCCCCGGCAGCCGAGCCTTCTTCGAAAGTTTTTTCTTTGGCAGCCAAGCCTTCTTCGAAAGTTTTTTCTTTGGCAGTCGAGCCCTCGTCGAGGAAAAGGTCCCCGGCAGCCGAGCCCTCGTCGAGGAAAAGGTCCCCGGCAGCCGAGCCCTCGTCGAGGAAAAGGTCCCCGGCAGCCGAGCCCTCGTCGAGGAAAAGGTCCCCGGCAGCCGAGCCTTCTTCGAAAGTTTTTCTTCGGCAGCCGAGCACTCATCGAAAATTTTTTCTTCGGCAGCCGAGCCCTCGTCGAGGAAAAGGTCCCCGGCAGCCGAGCCCTCGTCGAGGAAAAGGTCCCCGGCAGCCGAGCCTTCTTCGAAAGTTTTTCTTCGGCAGCCGAGCACTCATCGAAAATATTTTCTTCGGCAGCCGAGCCTTCTTCGAAAGTTTTTTCTTTGGCAGCCAAGCCTTCTTCGAAAGTTTTTTCTTTGGCAGCCGAGCCCTCGTCGAGGAAAAGGTCCCCGGCAGCCGAGCCCTCGTCAAGGAAAAGGTCCCCGGCAGCCGAGCCCTCGTCGAGGAAAAGGTCCCCGGCAGCCGAGCCCTCGTCGAGGAAAAGGTCCCCGGCAGCCGAGCCCTCGTCGAGGAAAAGGTCCCCGGCAGCCGAGCCCTCGTCGAGGAAAAGGTCCCCGGCATCCGAGCCTTCTTCGAAAGTTTTTCTTCGGCAGCCGAGCACTCATCGAAAATATTTTCTTCGGCAGCCGAGCCCTCGTCGAGGAAAAGGTCCCCGGCAGCCGAGCCCTCGTCGAAAATTTTTTCTTCGGCAGCCGAGCCCTCGTCAAGGAAAAGGTCCCCGGCAGCCGAGCCCTCGTCGAGGAAAAGGTCCCTGGCAGCCGAGCCCTCGTCGAGGAAAAGGTCCCCGGCAGCCGAGCCCTTGTCGAAAATTTTTTCTTCGGCATCCGAGCCCTCGTCGAGGAAAAGGTCCCCAGCAGCCGAGCCCTCGTCGAGGAAAAGGTCCCCGGCAGCCGAGCACTCATTGAAAATTTTTTCTTCGGCAGCCGAGCACTCATCGAAAATTTTTTCTTCGGCAACCGAGCCCTCGTCGAGGAAAAGGTCCCCGGCAGGCGAGCCCTCGTCGAGGAAAAGGTCCCCGGCAGCCGAGCCTTCTTCGAAAGTTTTTTCTTTGGCAGCCAAGCCTTTTTCGAAAGTTTTTTCTTTGGCAGCCGAGCCCTCGTCGAGGAAAAGGTCCCCGGCAGCCGAGCCCTCGTCGAGGAAAAGGTCCCCGGCAGCCGAGCCCTCGTCGAGGAAAAGGTCCCCGGCAGCCGAGCCTTCTTCGAAAGTTTTTCTTCGGCAGCCGAGCACTCATTGAAAATTATTTCTTCGGCAGCCGAGCCCTCGTCGAGGAAAAGGTCCCCAGCAGCCGAGCCCTCGTCGAGGAAAAGGTCCCCGGCAGCCGAGCCTTCTTCGACAGTTTTTTCTTTTTCAGCCAAGCCTTCTTTGAAAGTTTTTTCTTTGGCAGCCGAGCCCTCGTCGAGGAAAAGGTCCCCGGCAGCCGAGCCCTCATCGAGGAAAAGGTCCCCGGCAGCCGAGCCCTCGTCGAGGAAAAGGTCCCCGGCAGCCGAGCCCTCGTCGAAAATTTTTTCTTCGGCAGCCGAGCCCTCGTTGAGGAAAAGGTCCCCGGCAGCCGAGCCCTCGTCGAGGAAAAGGTCCCCGGCAGCCGAGCCCTCGTCGAGGAAAAGGTCCCCGGCAGCCGAGGCCTCGTCGAGGAAAAGGTCCCCGGCAGCCGAGCCCTCGTCGAGGAAAAGGTCCCCGGCAGCCGAGCCTTCTTCGAAAGTTTTTCTTCGGCAGCCGAGTACTCATCGAAAATATTTTCTTCGGCAGCCGAGCCCTCGTCGAGGAAAAGGTCCCCGGCAGCCGAGCCCTCGTCGAGGAAAAGGTCCCCGGCAGCCGAGCCCTCGTCGAAGAAAAGGTCCCCGGCAGCCGAGCCTTCTTCGAAAGTTTTTCTTCGGCAGCCGAGCACTCATCGAAAATTTTTTCTTCGGCAGCCGAGCCCTCGTCGAGGAAAAGGTCCCCGGCAGCCGAGCCCTCGTCGAGGAAAAGGTCCCCGGCAGCCGAGCCCTCGTTGAAAATTTTTTCTTCGGCAGCCAAGCCCTCGTCGAGGAAAAGGTCCCCGGCAGCCGAGCCCTCATCGAGGAAAATGTCCCCGGCAGCCGAACCCTCGTCGAGGAAAAGGTCCCCGGCAGCCGAGCCCTCGTCGAGGAAAAGGTCCCCGGCAGCCGAGCCCTCGTCGAGGAAAAGGTCCCCGGCAGCCGAGTCCTCGTCGAGGAAAAGGTCCCCGGCAGCCGAGCCTTCTTCGAAAGTTTTTCTTCGGCAGCCGAGCACTCATCGAAAATATTTTCTTCGGCAGCCGAGCCCTCGTCGAGGAAAAGTTCCCCGGCAGCCGAGCCCTCGTCGAAAATTTTTTATTCGGCAGCCGAGCCCTCGTCGAGGAAAAGGTCCCCGGCAGCCGAGCCCTCGTCGAGGAAAAGGTCCCCGGCAGCCGAGCCCTCGTCGAGGAAAAGGTCCCCGGCAGCCGAGCCCTCGTCGAGGAAAAGGTCCCCGGCAGCCGAGCCCTCGTCGAGGAAAAGGTCCCCGGCAGCCGAGCCTTCTTCGAAAGTTTTTCTTCGGCAGCCGAGCACTCATCGAAAATATTTTCTTCGGCAGCCGAGCCCTCGTCGAGGAAAAGGTCCCCGGCAGCCGAGCCCTCGTCGAGGAAAAGGTCCCCGGCAGCCGAGCCCTCGTCGAGGAAAAGGTCCCCGGCAGCCGAGCCTTCTTCGAAAGTTTTTCTTCGGCAGCCGAGCACTCATCGAAAATATTTTCTTCGGCAGCCGAGCCCTCGTCGAGGAAAAGGTCCCCGGCAGCCGAGCCCTCGTCGAGGAAAAGGTCCCCGGCAGCCGAGCCCTCGTCGAAAATTTTTTCTTCGGCAGCCGAGCCCTCGTCGAGGAAAAGGTCCCCGGCAGCCGAGCCCTCGTCGAGGAAAAGGTCCCCGGCAGACGAGCCTTCTTCGAAAGTTTTTCTTCGTCAGCCGAGCACTCATCGAAAATATTTTCTTCGGCAGCCGAGCCTTCTTCGAAAGTTTTTTATTTAGCAGCCAAGCCTTCTTCGAAAGTTTTTTCTTTGGCAGCCGAGCCCTCGTCGAGGAAAAGGTCCCCGGCAGCCGAGCCCTCGTCGAGGAAAAGGTCCCTGGCAGCCGAGCCCTCGTCGAGGAAAAGGTCCCCGGCAGCCGAGCCCTCGTCGAGGAAAAGGTCCCCGGCAGCCGAGCCCTCGTCGAGGAAAAGGTCCCCGGCAGCCGAGCCCTCGTCGAGGGAAAGGTCCCCGGCAGCCGAGCCTTCTTCGAAAGTTTTTCTTCGGCAGCCGAGCACTCATCGAAAATATTTTCTTCGGCAGCCGAGCCCTCGTCGAGGAAAAGGTCCCCGGCAGCCGAGCCCTCGTCGAAAATTTTTTCTTCGGCAGCTGAGCCCTCGTCAAGGAAAAGGTCCCCGGCAGCCGAGCCCTCGTCGAGGAAAAGGTCCCCGGCAGCCGAGCCCTCGTCGAGGAAAAGGTCCCCGGCAGCCGAGCCCTCGTCGAAAATTTTTTCTTCGGCATCCGAGACCTCGTCGAGGAAAAGGTCCCCAGCAGCCGAGCCCTCGTCGAGGAAAAGGTCCCCGGCAGCCGAGCACTCATTGAAAATTTTTTCTTCGGCAGCCGAGCACTCATCGAAAATTTTTTCTTCGGCAACCGAGCCCTCGTCGAGGAAAAGGTCCCCGGCAGGCGAGCCCTCGTCGAGGAAAAGGTCCCCGGCAGCCGAGCCTTCTTCGAAAGTTTTTTCTTTGGCAGCCAAGCCTTTTTCGAAAGTTTTTTCTTTGGCAGCCGAGCCCTCGTCGAGGAAAAGGTCCCCGGCAGCCGAGCCCTCGTCGAGGAAAAGGTCCCCGGCAGCCGAGCCCTCGTCGAGGAAAAGGTCCCCGGCAGCCGAGCCTTCTTCGAAAGTTTTTCTTCGGCAGCCGAGCACTCATTGAAAATTATTTCTTCGGCAGCCGAGCCCTCGTCGAGGAAAAGGTCCCCGGCAGCCGAGCCCTCGTCGAGGAAAAGGTCCCCGGCAGCCGAGCCCTCGTCGAGGAAAAGGTCCCCGGCAGCCGAGCCCTCGTCGAGGAAAAGGTCCCCGGCAGCCGAGCCTTCTTCGAAAGTTTTTTCTTTTTCAGCCAAGCCTTCTTTGAAAGTTTTTTCTTTGGCAGCCGAGCCCTCGTCGAGGAAAAGGTCCCCGGCAGCCGAGCCCCTCGTCGAGGAAAAGGTCCCCGGCAGCCGAGCCCTCGTCGAAAATTTTTTCTTCGGCAGCCGAGCCCTCGTCGAGGAAAAGGTCCCCGGCAGCCGAGCCCTCGTCGAGGAAAAGGTCCCCGGCAGCCGAGCCCTCGTCGAGGAAAAGGTCCCCGGCAGCCGAGGCCTCGTCGAGGAAAAGGTCCCCGGCAGCCGAGCCCTCGTCGAGGAAAAGGTCCCCGGCAGCCGAGCCCTCGTCGAGGAAAAAGGTCCCCGGCAGCCGAGCCTTCTTCGAAAGTTTTTCTTCGGCAGCCGAGCACTCATCGAAAATATTTTCTTCGGCAGCCGAGCCCTCGTCGAGGAAAAGGTCCCCGGCAGCCGAGCCCTCGTCGAGGAAAAGGTCCCCGGCAGCCGAGCCCTCGTCGAGGAAAAGGTCCCCGGCAGCCGAGCCTTCTTCGAAAGTTTTTCTTCGGCAGCCGAGCACTCATCGAAAATATTTTCTTCGGCAGCCGAGCCCTCGTCGAGGAAAAGGTCCCCGGCAGCCGAGCCCTCGTCGAGGAAAAGGTCCCCGGCAGCCGAGCCCTCGTCGAAAATTTTTTCTTCGGCAGCCGAGCCCTCGTCGAGGAAAAGGTCCCCGGCAGCCGAGCCCTCGTCGAGGAAAAGGTCCCCGGCAGACGAGCCTTCTTCGAAAGTTTTTCTTCGGCAGCCGAGCACTCATCGAAAATATTTTCTTCGGCAGCCGAGCCTTCTTCGAAAGTTTTTTATTTAGCAGCCAAGCCTTCTTCGAAAGTTTTTTCTTTGGCAGCCGAGCCCTCGTCGAGGAAAAGGTCCCCGGCAGCCGAGCCCTCGTCGAGGAAAAGGTCCCTGGCAGCCGAGCCCTCGTCGAGGAAAAGGTCCCCGGCAGCCGAGCCCTCGTCGAGGAAAAGGTCCCCGGCAGCCGAGCCCTCGTCGAGGAAAAGGTCCCCGGCAGCCGAGCCCTCGTCGAGGGAAAGGTCCCCGGCAGCCGAGCCTTCTTCGAAAGTTTTTCTTCGGCAGCCGAGCACTCATCGAAAATATTTTCTTCGGCAGCCGAGCCCTCGTCGAGGAAAAGGTCCCCGGCAGCCGAGCCCTCGTCGAAAATTTTTTCTTCGGCAGCTGAGCCCTCGTCAAGGAAAAGGTCCCCGGCAGCCGAGCCCTCGTCGAGGAAAAGGTCCCCGGCAGCCGAGCCCTCGTCGAGGAAAAGGTCCCCGGCAGCCGAGCCCTCGTCGAAAATTTTTTCTTCGGCATCCGAGACCTCGTCGAGGAAAAAGGTCCCCAGCAGCCGAGCCCTCGTCGAGGAAAAGGTCCCCGGCAGCCGAGCACTCATTGAAAATTTTTTCTTCGGCAGCCGAGCACTCATCGAAAATTTTTTCTTCGGCAACCGAGCCCTCGTCGAGGAAAAGGTCCCCGGCAGGCGAGCCCTCGTCGAGGAAAAGGTCCCCGGCAGCCGAGCCTTCTTCGAAAGTTTTTTCTTTGGCAGCCAAGCCTTTTTCGAAAGTTTTTTCTTTGGCAGCCGAGCCCTCGTCGAGGAAAAGGTCCCCGGCAGCCGAGCCCTCGTCGAGGAAAAGGTCCCCGGCAGCCGAGCCCTCGTCGAGGAAAAGGTCCCCGGCAGCCGAGCCTTCTTCGAAAGTTTTTCTTCGGCAGCCGAGCACTCATTGAAAATTATTTCTTCGGCAGCCGAGCCCTCGTCGAGGAAAAGGTCCCCGGCAGCCGAGCCCCTCGTCGAGGAAAAGGTCCCCGGCAGCCGAGCCCTCGTCGAGGAAAAGGTCCCCGGCAGCCGAGCCCTCGTCGAGGAAAAGGTCCCCGGCAGCCGAGCCTTCTTCGAAAGTTTTTTCTTTTTCAGCCAAGCCTTCTTTGAAAGTTTTTTCTTTGGCAGCCGAGCCCTCGTCGAGGAAAAGGTCCCCGGCAGCCGAGCCCCTCGTCGAGGAAAAGGTCCCCGGCAGCCGAGCCCTCGTCGAAAATTTTTTCTTCGGCAGCCGAGCCCTCGTCGAGGAAAAGGTCCCCGGCAGCCGAGCCCTCGTCGAGGAAAAGGTCCCCGGCAGCCGAGCCCTCGTCGAGGAAAAGGTCCCCGGCAGCCGAGGCCTCGTCGAGGAAAAGGTCCCCGGCAGCCGAGCCCTCGTCGAGGAAAAGGTCCCCGGCAGCCGAGCCTTCTTCGAAAGTTTTTCTTCGGCAGCCGAGCACTCATCGAAAATTTTTTCTTCGGCAGCCGAGCCCTCGTCGAGGACAAGGTCCCCGGCAGCCGAGCCCTCGTCGAGGACAAGGTCCCCGGCAGCCGAGCCCCTCGTCGAGGAAAAGGTCCCCGGCAGCCGAGCCCTCGTCGAGGAAAAGGTCCCCGGCAGCCGAGCCCTCGTCGAAAATTTTTTCTTCGGCAGCCGAGCCCTCGTCGAGGAAAAGGTCCCCGGCAGCCGAGCCCTCGTCGAGGAAAAGGTCCCCGGCAGCCGAGCCCTCGTCGAGGAAAAGGTCCCCGGCAGACGAGCCTTCTTCGAAAGTTTTTCTTCGGCAGCCGAGCACTCATCGAAAATATTTTCTTCGGCAGCCGAGCCTTCTTCGAAAGTTTTTTCTTTGGCAGCCAAGCCTTCTTCGATAGTTTTTTCTTTGGCAGCCGAGCCCTCGTCGAGGAAAAGGTCCCCGGCAGCCGAGCCCTCGTCGAGGAAAAGGTCCCCGGCAGCCGAGCCCTCGTCGAGGAAAAGGTCCCCGGCAGCCGAGCCCTCGTCGAGGAAAAGGTCCCCGGCAGCCGAGCCTTCTTCGAAAGTTTTTCTTCGGCAGCCGAGCACTCATCGAAAATATTTTCTTCGGCAGCCGAGCCCTCGTCGAGGAGAAGGTCCCCGGCAGCCGAGCCCTCGTCGAAAATTTTTTCTTCGGCAGCCGAGCCCTCGTCAAGGAAAAGGTCCCCGGCAGCCGAGCTCTCGTCGAGGAAAAGGTCCCCGGCAGCCGAGCCCTCGTCGAGGAAAAGGTCCCCGGCAGCCGAGCCCTCGTCGAGGAAAAGGTCCCCGGCAGCCGAGCCTTCTTCGAAAGTTTTTCTTCGGCAGCCGAGCACTCATCGAAAATATTTTCTTCGGCAGCCGAGCCCTCGTCGAGGAAAAGGTCCCCGGCAGCCGAGCCCTCGTCGAGGAAAAGGTCCCCGGCAGCCGAGCCCTCGTCGAAAATTTTTTCTTCGGCAGCCGAGCCCTCGTCGAGGAAAAGGTCCCCGGCAGCCGAGCCCTCGTCGAGGAAAAGGTCCCCGGCAGCCGAGCCCTCGTCGAGGAAAAGGTCCCCGGCAGACGAGCCTTCTTCGAAAGTTTTTCTTCGGCAGCCGAGCACTCATCGAAAATATTTTCTTCGGCAGCCGAGCCTTCTTCGAAAGTTTTTTATTTGGCAGCCAAGCCTTCTTCGAAAGTTTTTTCTTTGGCAGACGAGCCCTCGTCGAGGAAAAGGTCCCCGGCAGCCGAGCCTTCTTCGAAAGTTTTTTCTTTTTCAGCCAAGCCTTCTTTGAAAGTTTTTTCTTTGGCAGCCGAGCCCTCGTCGAGGAAAAGGTCCCCGGCAGCCGAGCCCTCGTCGAGGAAAAGGTCCCCGGCAGCCGAGCCCTCGTCGAAAATTTTTTCTTCGGCAGCCGAGCCCTCGTCGAGGAAAAGGTCCCCGGCAGCCGAGCCCTCGTCGAGGAAAAGGTCCCCGGCAGCCGAGCCCTCGTCGAGGAAAAGGTCCCCGGCAGCCGAGGCCTCGTCGAGGAAAAGGTCCCCGGCAGCCGAGCCCTCGTCGAGGAAAAGGTCCCCGGCAGCCGAGCCTTCTTCGAAAGTTTTTCTTCGGCAGCCGAGCACTCATCGAAAATTTTTTCTTCGGCAGCCGAGCCCTCGTCGAGGACAAGGTCCCCGGCAGCCGAGCCCTCGTCGAGGAAAAGGTCCCCGGCAGCCGAGCCCTCGTCGAGGAAAAGGTCCCCGGCAGCCGAGCCCTCGTCGAAAATTTTTTCTTCGGCAGCCGAGCCCTCGTCGAGGAAAAGGTCCCCGGCAGCCGAGCCCTCGTCGAGGAAAAGGTCCCCGGCAGACGAGCCTTCTTCGAAAGTTTTTCTTCGGCAGCCGAGCACTCATCGAAAATATTTTCTTCGGCAGCCGAGCCTTCTTCGAAAGTTTTTTCTTTGGCAGCCAAGCCTTC
The DNA here is from genome assembly GCF_026419915.1 of Harpia harpyja. Lineage (NCBI taxonomy): Eukaryota > Metazoa > Chordata > Aves > Accipitriformes > Accipitridae > Harpia > Harpia harpyja. The sequence continues at coordinate 39,468 of NW_026293299.1, read as the reverse complement.
TTCGAAAGTTTTTTCTTTGGCAGCCGAGCCCTCGTCGAGGAAAAGGTCCCCGGCAGCCGAGCCCTCGTCGAGGAAAAGGTCCCCGGCAGCCGAGCCCTCGTCGAGGAAAAGGTCCCCGGCAGCCGAGCCCTCGTCGAGGAAAAGGTCCCCGGCAGCCGAGCCTTCTTCGAAAGTTTTTCTTCGGCAGCCGAGCACTCATCGAAAATATTTTCTTCGGCAGCCGAGCCCTCGTCGAGGAGAAGGTCCCCGGCAGCCGAGCCCTCGTCGAAAATTTTTTCTTCGGCAGCCGAGCCCTCGTCAAGGAAAAGGTCCCCGGCAGCCGAGCTCTCGTCGAGGAAAAGGTCCCCGGCAGCCGAGCCCTCGTCGAGGAAAAGGTCCCCGGCAGCCGAGCCCTCGTCGAGGAAAAGGTCCCCGGCAGCCGAGCCTTCTTCGAAAGTTTTTCTTCGGCAGCCGAGCACTCATCGAAAATATTTTCTTCGGCAGCCGAGCCCTCGTCGAGGAAAAGGTCCCCGGCAGCCGAGCCCTCGTCGAGGAAAAGGTCCCCGGCAGCCGAGCCCTCGTCGAAAATTTTTTCTTCGGCAGCCGAGCCCTCGTCGAGGAAAAGGTCCCCGGCAGCCGAGCCCTCGTCGAGGAAAAGGTCCCCGGCAGACGAGCCTTCTTCGAAAGTTTTTCTTCGGCAGCCGAGCACTCATCGAAAATATTTTCTTCGGCAGCCGAGCCTTCTTCGAAAGTTTTTTATTTAGCAGCCAAGCCTTCTTCGAAAGTTTTTTCTTTGGCAGCCGAGCCCTCGTCGAGGAAAAGGTCCCCGGCAGCCGAGCCCTCGTCGAGGAAAAGGTCCCTGGCAGCCGAGCCCTCGTCGAGGAAAAGGTCCCCGGCAGCCGAGCCCTCGTCGAGGAAAAGGTCCCCGGCAGCCGAGCCCTCGTCGAGGAAAAGGTCCCCGGCAGCCGAGCCCTCGTCGAGGGAAAGGTCCCCGGCAGCCGAGCCTTCTTCGAAAGTTTTTCTTCGGCAGCCGAGCACTCATCGAAAATATTTTCTTCGGCAGCCGAGCCCTCGTCGAGGAAAAGGTCCCCGGCAGCCGAGCCCTCGTCGAAAATTTTTTCTTCGGCAGCTGAACCCTCGTCAAGGAAAAGGTCCCCGGCAGCCGAGCCCCTCGTCGAGGAAAAGGTCCCCGGCAGCCGAGCCCTCGTCGAGGAAAAGGTCCCCGGCAGCCGAGCCCTCGTCGAAAATTTTTTCTTCGGCATCCGAGCCCTCGTCGAGGAAAAGGTCCCCAGCAGCCGAGCCCTCGTCGAGGAAAAGGTCCCCGGCAGCCGAGCACCTCATTGAAAATTTTTTCTTCGGCAGCCGAGCACTCATCGAAAATTTTTTCTTCGGCAACCGAGCCCTCGTCGAGGAAAAGGGTCCCCGGACAGGCGAGCCCTCGTCGAGGAAAAGGTCCCCGGCAGCCGAGCCTTCTTCGAAAGTTTTTTCTTTGGCAGCCAAGCCTTTTTCGAAAGTTTTTTCTTTGGCAGCCGAGCCCTCGTCGAGGAAAAGGTCCCCGGCAGCCGAGCCCTCGTCGAGGAAAAGGTCCCCGGCAGCCGAGCCCTCGTCGAGGAAAAGGTCCCCGGCAGCCGAGCCTTCTTCGAAAGTTTTTCTTCGGCAGCCGAGCACTCATCGAAAATATTTTCTTCGGCAGCCGAGCCCTCGTCGAGGAAAAGGTCCCCGGCAGCCGAGCCCTCGTCGAGGAAAAGGTCCCCGGCAGCCGAGCCCTCGTCGAAAATTTTTTCTTCGGCAGCCGAGCCCTCGTCGAGGAAAAGGTCCCCGGCAGCCGAGCCCTCGTCGAGGAAAAGGTCCCCGGCAGCCGAGCCCTCGTCGAGGAAAAGGTCCCCGGCAGACGAGCCTTCTTCGAAAGTTTTTCTTCGGCAGCCGAGCACTCATCGAAAATATTTTCTTCGGCAGCCGAGCCTTCTTCGAAAGTTTTTTCTTTGGCAGCCAAGCCTTCTTCGAAAGTTTTTTCTTTGGCAGCCGAGCCCTCGTCGAGGAAAAGGTCCCCGGCAGCCGAGCCCTCGTCGAGGAAAAGGTCCCCGGCAGCCGAGCCCTCGTCGAGGAAAAGGTCCCGGCAGCCGAGCCCTCGTCGAGGAAAAGGTCCCCGGCAGCCGAGCCTTCTTCGAAAGTTTTTTCTTCGGCATCCGAGCCCTCGTCAAGGAAAAGGTCCCCAGCAGCCGAGCCCTCGTCGAGGAAAAGGTCCCCGGCAGCCGAGCCCTCGTCGAGGAAAAGGTCCCCGGCAGCCGAGCCCTCGTCGAGGAAAAGGTCCCCGGCAGCCGAGCCCTCGTCGAAAATTTTTTCTTCGGCAGCCGAGCCCTCGTCAAGGAAAAGGTCCCCGGCAGCCGAGCCCTCGTCGAGGAAAAGGTCCCCGGCAGCCGAGCCCTCGTCGAGGAAAAGGTCCCCGGCAGCCGAGCCCTCGTCGAAAATTTTTCTTCGGCATCCGAGCCCTCGTCGAGGAAAAGGTCCCCAGCAGCCGAGCCCCTTCGTCGAGGAAAAGGTCCCCGGCAGCCGAGCACTCATTGAAAATTTTTTCTTCGGCAGCCGAGCACTCATCGAAAATTTTTTCTTCGGCAACCGAGCCCTCGTCGAGGAAAGGTCCCCGGCAGGCGAGCCCTCGTCGAGGAAAAGGTCCCCGGCAGCCGAGCCTTCTTCGAAAGTTTTTTCTTTGGCAGCCAAGCCTTTTTCGAAAGTTTTTTCTTTGGCAGCCGAGCCCTCGTCGAGGAAAAGGTCCCCGGCAGCCGAGCCCTCGTCGAGGAAAAAAGGTCCCTGGCAGCCGAGCCCTCGTCGAGGAAAAGGTCCCCGGCAGCCGAGCCTTCTTCGAAAGTTTTTCTTCGGCAGCCGAGCACTCATTGAAAATTATTTCTTCGGCAGCCGAGCCCTCGTCGAGGAAAAGGTCCCCGGCAGCCGAGCCCTCGTCGAGGAAAAGGTCCCCGGCAGCCGAGCCCTCGTCGAGGAAAAGGTCCCCGGCAGCCGAGCCTTCTTCGAAAGTTTTTTCTTTTTCAGCAAAGCCTTCTTTGAAAGTTTTTTCTTCGGCAGCCGAGCCCTCGTCGAGGAAAAGGTCCCCGGCAGCCGAGCCCTCGTCGAGGAAAAGGTCCCCGGCAGCCGAGCCCTCGTCGAAAATTTTTTCTTCGGCAGCCGAGCCCTCGTTGAGGAAAAGGTCCCCGGCAGCCGAGCCCTCGTCGAGGAAAAGGTCCCTGGCAGCCGAGCCCTCGTCAAGGAAAAGGTCCCCGGCAGCCGAGGCCTCGTCGAGGAAAAGGTCCCCGGCAGCCGAGCCCTCGTCGAGGAAAAGGTCCCCGGCAGCCGAGCCTTCTTCGAAAGTTTTTCTTCGGCAGCCGAGCACTCATCGAAAAATTTTTTCTTCGGCAGCCGAGCCCTCGTCGAGGAAAAGGTCCCCGGCAGCCGAGCCCTCGTCGAGGAAAAGGTCCCCGGCAGCCGAGCCCTCGTCGAGGAAAAGGTCCCCGGCAGCCGAGCCCTCGTCAAAAATTTTTCTTCGGCAGCCGAGCCCTCGTCGAGGAAAAGGTCCCTGGCAGCCGAGCCCTCGTCGAGGAAAAGGTCCCCGGCAGCCGAGCCCTCGTCGAGGAAAAGGTCCCCGGCAGACGAGCCTTCTTCGAAAGTTTTTCTTCGGCAGCCGAGCACTCATCGAAAATATTTTCTTCGGCAGCCGAGCCCTCGTCGAGGAAAAGGTCCCCGGCAGCCGAGCCCTCCTCGAAATTTTTTCTTCGGCAGCCGAGCCCTCGTCAAGGAAAAGGTCCCCGGCAGCCGAGCTCTCGTCGAGGAAAAGGTCCCCGGCAGCCGAGCCCTCGTCGAGGAAAAGGTCCCCGGCAGCCGAGCCCTCGTCGAGGAAAAGGTCCCCGGCAGCCGAGCCCTCGTCGAGGAAAAGGTCCCCGGCAGCCGAGCCTTCTTCGAAAGTTTTTCTTCGGCAGACGAGCACTCATCGAAAATTTTTTCTTCGGCAGCTGAGCCCTCGTCGAGGAAAAGGTCCCCGGCAGCCGAGCCCTCGTCGAGGAAAAGGTCCCCAGCAGCCGAGCCTTCTTCGAAAATTTTTTCTTCGGCAGCCGAGCCCTCGTCGAAAATTTTTTCTTCGGCAGCCGAGCCCTCGTCGAGGAAAAGGTCCCCGGCAGCCGAGCCCTCGTCGAGGAAAAGGTCCCCGGCAGCCGAGCCCTCGTCGAGGAAAAGGTCCCCGGCAGCCGAGCCTTCTTCGAAAGTTTTTCTTCGGCAGACGAGCACTCATCGAAAATATTTTCTTCGGCAGCCGAGCCCTCGTCGAGGAAAAGGTCCCCGGCAGCCGAGCCCTCGTCGAGGAAAAGGTCCCCGGCAGCCGAGCCCTCGTCGAAAATTTTTTCTTCGGCAGCCGAGCCCTCGTCGAGGAAAAGGTCCCCGGCAGCCGAGCCCTCGTCGAGGAAAACGTCCCCGGCAGCCGAGCCCTCGTCGAGGAAAAGGTCCCCGGCAGACGAGCCTTCTTCGAAAGTTTTTCTTCGGCAGCCGAGCACTCATCGAAAATATTTTCTTCGGCAGCCGAGCCTTCTTCGAAAGTTTTTTCTTTGGCAGCCAAGCCTTCTTCGAAAGTGTTTTCTTTGGCAGCCGAGCCCTCGTCGAGGAAAAGGTCCCCGGCAGCCGAGCCCTCGTCGAGGAAAAGGTCCCCGGCAGCCGAGCCCTCGTCGAGGAAAAGGTCCCCGGCAGCCGAGCCCTCGTCGAGGAAAAGGTCCCCGGCAGCCGAGCCTTCTTCGAAAGTTTTTCTTCGGCAGCCGAGCACTCATCGAAAATATTTTCTTCGGCAGCCGAGCCCTCGTCGAGGAAAAGGTCCCCGGCAGCCGAGCCCTCGTCGAAAATTTTTTCTTCGGCAGCCGAGCCCTCGTCAAGGAAAAGGTCCCCGGCAGCCGAGCTCTCGTCGAGGAAAAGGTCCCCGGCAGCCGAGCCCTCGTCGAGGAAAAGGTCCCCGGCAGCCGAGCCCTCGTCGAGGAAAAGGTCCCCGGCAGCCGAGCCCTCGTCGAGGAAAAGGTCCCCGGCAGCCGAGCCTTCTTCGAAAGTTTTTCTTCAGCAGACGAGCACTCATCGAAAATTTTTTCTTCGGCAGCTGAGCCCTCGTCGAGGAAAAGGTCCCCGGCAGCCGAGCCCTCGTCGAGGAAAAGGTCCCCAGCAGCCGAGCCTTCTTCGAAAATTTTTTCTTCGGCAGCCCAGCCCTCGTCGAAAATTTTTTCTACGGCAGCCGAGCCCTCGTCGAGGAAAAGGTCCCCGGCAGCCGAGCCCTCGTCGAGGAAAAGGTCCCCGGCAGCCGAGCCCTCGTCGAGGAAAAGGTCCCCGGCAGCCGAGCCTTCTTCGAAAGTTTTTCTTCGGCAGACGAGCACTCATCGAAAATATTTTCTTCGGCAGCCGAGCCCTCGTCGAGGAAAAGGTCCCCGGCAGCCGAGCCCTCGTCGAGGAAAAGGTCCCCGGCAGCCGAGCCCTCGTCGAGGAAAAGGTCCCCGGCAGCCGAGCCCTCGTCGAGGAAAAGGTCCCCGGCAGCCACGCCCTCGTCGAGGAAAAGGTCCCCGGCAGCCGAGCCCTCGTCGAGGAAAAGGTCCCCGGCAGCCGAGCCCTCTTCGAAAGTTTTTCTTCGGCAGACGAGCACTCATCGAAAATTTTTTCTTCGGCAGCCGAGCCCTCGTCGAGGAAAAGGTCCCCGGCAGCCGAGCCCTCGTCGAGGAAAAGGTCCCCGGCAGCCGAGCCCTCGTCGAGGAAAAGGTCCCCAGCAGCCGAGACTTCTTCGAAAATTTTTTCTTCGGCAGCCGAGCCCTCGTCGAAAATTTTTTCTTCGGCAGCCGAGCCCTCGTCGAGGAAAAGGTCCCCGGCAGCCGAACCCTCGTCGAGGAAAAGGTCCCCGGCAGCCGAGCCCTCGTCGAGGAAAAGGTCCCCGGCAGCCGAGCCTTCTTCGAAAGTTTTTTCTTTTTCAGCAAAGCCTTCTTTGAAAGTTTTTTCTTCGGCAGCCGAGCCCTCGTCGAGGAAAAGGTCCCCGGCAGCCGAGCCCTCGTCGAGGAAAAGGTCCCCGGCAGCCGAGCCCTCGTCGAAAATTTTTTCTTCGGCAGCCGAGCCCTCGTTGAGGAAAAGGTCCCCGGCAGCCGAGCCCTCGTCGAGGAAAAGGTCCCTGGCAGCCGAGCCCTCGTCAAGGAAAAGGTCCCCGGCAGCCGAGGCCTCGTCGAGGAAAAGGTCCCCGGCAGCCGAGCCCTCGTCGAGGAAAAGGTCCCCGGCAGCCGAGCCTTCTTCGAAAGTTTTTCTTCGGCAGCCGAGCACTCATCGAAAATATTTTCTTCGGCAGCCGAGCCTTCTTCGAAAGTTTTTTCTTTGGCAGCCAAGCCTTCTTCGAAAGTGTTTTCTTTGGCAGCCGAGCCCTCGTCGAGGAAAAGGTCCCCGGCAGCCGAGCCCTCGTCGAGGAAAAGGTCCCCGGCAGCCGAGCCCTCGTCGAGGAAAAGGTCCCCGGCAGCCGAGCCCTCGTCGAGGAAAAGGTCCCCGGCAGCCGAGCCTTCTTCGAAAGTTTTTCTTCGGCAGCCGAGCACTCATCGAAAATATTTTCTTCGGCAGCCGAGCCCTCGTCGAGGAAAAGGTCCCCGGCAGCCGAGCCCTCGTCGAAAATTTTTTCTTCGGCAGCCGAGCCCTCGTCAAGGAAAAGGTCCCCGGCAGCCGAGCTCTCGTCGAGGAAAAGGTCCCCGGCAGCCGAGCCCTCGTCGAGGAAAAGGTCCCCGGCAGCCGAGCCCTCGTCGAGGAAAAGGTCCCCGGCAGCCGAGCCCTCGTCGAGGAAAAGGTCCCCGGCAGCCGAGCCTTCTTCGAAAGTTTTTCTTCAGCAGACGAGCACTCATCGAAAATTTTTTCTTCGGCAGCTGAGCCCTCGTCGAGGAAAAGGTCCCCGGCAGCCGAGCCCTCGTCGAGGAAAAGGTCCCCAGCAGCCGAGCCTTCTTCGAAAATTTTTTCTTCGGCAGCCCAGCCCTCGTCGAAAATTTTTTCTTCGGCAGCCGAGCCCTCGTCGAGGAAAAGGTCCCCGGCAGCCGAGCCCTCGTCGAGGAAAAGGTCCCCGGCAGCCGAGCCCTCGTCGAGGAAAAGGTCCCCGGCAGCCGAGCCTTCTTCGAAAGTTTTTTCTTTTTCAGCAAAGCCTTCTTTGAAAGTTTTTTCTTCGGCAGCCGAGCCCTCGTCGAGGAAAAGGTCCCCGGCAGCGAGCCCTCGTCGAGGAAAAGGTCCCCGGCAGCCGAGCCCTCGTCGAAAATTTTTTCTTCGGCAGCCGAGCCCTCGTCGAGGAAAAGGTCCCCGGCAGCCGAACCCTCGTCGAGGAAAAGGTCCCCGGCAGCCGAGCCCTCGTCGAGGAAAAGGTCCCCGGCAGCCGAGCCTTCTTCGAAAGTTTTTCTTCGGCAGACGAGCACACATCGAAAATATTTTCTTCGGCAGCCGAGCCCTCGTCGAGGAAAAGGTCCCCGGCAGCCGAGCCCTCGTCGAGGAAAAGGTCCCCGGCAGCCGAGCCCTCGTCGAGGAAAAGGTCCCCGGCAGCCGAGACTTCTTCGAAAGTTTTTCTTCGGCAGACGAGCACTCATCGAAAATTTTTTCTTCGGCAGCCGAGCCCTCGTCGAGGAAAAGGTCCCCGGCAGCCGAGCCCTCGTCGAGGAAAAGGTCCCCGGCAGCCGAGCCCTCGTCGAGGAAAAGGTCCCCGGCAGCCGAGCCCTCGTCGAGGAAAAGGTCCCTGGCAGCCGAGCCCTCGTCGAGGAAAGGTCCCCGGCAGCCGAGCCCTCGTCGAGGAAAAGGTCCCCGGCAGCCGAGCCCTCGTCGAGGAAAGGTCCCCGGCAGCCGAGCCCTCGTCGAGGAAAAGGTCCCTGGCAGCCGAGCCTTCTTCGAAAGTTTTTCTTCGGCAGCCGAGCACTCATCGAAAATTTTTTCTTCGGCAGCCGAGCCCTCGTCGAGGAAAAGGTCCCCGGCAGCCGAGCCCTCGTCGAGGAAAAGGTCCCCGGCAACCGAGCCCTCGTCGAGGAAAAGGTCCCCGGCAGCCGAGCCTTCTTCGAAAGTTTTTCTTCGGCAGACGAGCACTCATCGAAAATTTTTTCTTCGGCAGCCGAGCCCTCGTCGAGGAAAAGGTCCCCGGCAGCCGAGCCCTCGTCGAGGAAAAGGTCCCCAGCAGCCGAGCCCTCGTCGAGGAAAAGGTCCCCGGCAGCCGAGCCCTCGTCGAGGAAAAGGTCCCCGGCAGCCGAGCCCTCGTCGAGGAAAAGGTCCCCGGCAGCTGAGCCCTCGTCGAGGAAAAGGTCCCCGGCAGCCGACCCTTCTTCGAAAGTTTTTCTTCGGCAGACGAGCACTCATCGAAAATTTTTTCTTCGGCAGCCGAGCCCTCGTCGAGGAAAAGGTCCCCGGCAGCCGAGCCCTCGTCGAGGAAAAGGTCCCCGGCAGCCGAGCCCTCGTCGAGGAAAAGGTCCCCGGCAGCCGAGCCCTCGTCGAGGAAAAGGTCCCCGGCAGCCGAGCCCTCGTCTAGGAAAAGGTCCCCGGCAGCCGAGCCCTCGTCGAGGAAAAGGTCCCCGGCAGCCGAGCCCTCGTCGAGGAAAAGGTCCCCGGCAGCCGAGCCTTCTTCTAAAGTTTTTCTTCGGCAGCCGAGCACTCATCGAAAATTTTTTCTTCGGCAGCCGAGCCCTCGTCGAGGAAAAGGTCCCCGGCAGCCGAGCCCTCGTCGAGGAAAAGGTCCCGGCAGCCGAGCCCTCGTCGAGGAAAAGGTCCCCGGCAGCCGAGCCTTCTTTGAAAATTTTTTCTTCGGCAGCCGAGCCCTCGTCGAGGAAAAGGTCCCCGGCAGCCGAGCCCTCGTCGAGGAAAAGGTCCCCGGCAGCCGAGCCTTCTTCGAAAGTTTTTCTTCGGCAGACGAGCACACATCGAAAATTTTTTCTTCGGCAGCCGAGCCCTCGTCGAGGAAAAGGTCCCCGGCAGCCGAGCCCTCGTCGAGGAAAAGGTCCCCGGCAGCCGAGCCCTCGTCGAGGAAAAGGTCCCCGGCAGCCGAGCCTTCTTCGAAAATTTTTTCTTCGGCAGCCGAGCCCTCGTCGAAAATTTTTTCTTCGGCAGCCGAGCCCTCGTCGAGGAAAAGGTCCCCGGCAGCCGAGCCCTCGTCGAGGAAAAGGTCCCCGGCAGCCGAGCCTTCTTCGAAAGTTTTTCTTCGGCAGACGAGCACTCATCGAAAATTTTTTCTTCGGCAGCCGAGCCCTCGTCGAGGAAAAGGTCCCCGGCAGCCGAGCCCTCATCGAGGAAAAGGTCCCCGGCAGCCGAGCCCTCGTCGAGGAAAAGGTCCCCGGCAGCCGAGCCTTCTTCGGAAGTTTTTCTTCGGAATTTTTTCTTCGGCAGCCGAGCACTCATCGAAAATTTTTTCTTTGGCAGCTGAGCCCTCGTCGAGGAAAAGGTCCCCGGAAGCCGAGCCCTCGTCGAGGAAAAGGTCCCCGGCAGCCGAGCCCTCGTCGAGGAAAAGGTCCCCGGCAGCCGAGCCCTCGTCGAGGAAAAGGTCCCCGGCAGCCGAGCCCTCGTCGAGGAAAAGGTCCCCGGCAGCCGAGCCTTCTTCGAAAGTTTTTCTTCGGCAGCCGAGTACTCATCGAAAATTTTTTCTTCGGCAGCCGAGCCCTCGTCGAGGAAAAGGTCCCCGGCAGCCGAGCCCTCGTCGAGGAAAAGGTCCCCGGCAGCCGAGCCTTCTTCGAAAGTTTTTCTTCGGCAGCCGAGCACTCATCGAAAATTTTTTCTTCGGCAGCCGAGCCCTCGTCGAGGAAAAGGTCCCCGGCAGCCGAGCCCTCGTCGAGGAAAAGGTCCCCGGCAGCCGAGCCCTCGTCGAGGAAAAGGTCCCCGGCAGCCGAGCCCTCGTCGAGGAAAAGGTCCCCGGCAGCCGAGCCTTCTTCGAAAATTTTTTCTTCGGCAGCCGAGCCCTCGTCGAAAATTTTTTCTTCGGCAGCCGAGCCCTCGTCGAGGAAAAGGTCCCCGGCAGCCGAGCCCTCGTCGAGGAAAAGGTCCCCGGCAGCCGAGCCCTCGTCGAGGAAAAGGTCCCCGGCAGCCGAGCCTTCTTCGAAAGTTTTTCTTCGGCAGACGAGCACTCATCGAAAATTTTTCCTTCGGCAGCCGAGCCCTCGTTGAGGAAAAGGTCCCCGGCAGCCGAGCCCTCGTCGAGGAAAAGGTCCCCGGCAGCCGAGCCCTCGTCGAGGAAAAGGTCCCCGGCAGCCGAGCCTTCTTCGAAAGTTTTTCTTCGGCAGCCGAGCACTCATCGAAAATTTTTTCTTCGGCAGCCGAGCCCTCGTCGAGGAAAAGGTCCCCGGTAGCCGAGCCCTCGTCGAGGAAAAGGTCCCCGGCAGCCGAGCCCTCGTCGAGGAAAAGGTCCCCGGCAGCGGAGCCCTCGTCGAGGAAAAGGTCCCCGGCAGCCGAGCCTTCTTCGAAAATTTTTTCTTCGGCAGCCGAGCCCTCGTCGAGGAAAAGGTCCCCGGCAGCCGAGCCCTCGTCGAGGAAAAGGTCCCCAGCAGCCGAGCCCTCGTCGAGGAAAAGGTCCCCGGCAGCCGAGCCCTCGTCGAGGAAAAGGTCCCCAGCAGCCGAGCCTTCTTCGAAAATTTTTTCTTCGGCAGCCCAGCCCTCGTCGAAAATTTTTTCTACGGCAGCCGAGCCCTCGTCGAGGAAAAGGTCCCCGGCAGCCGAGCCCTCGTCGAGGAAAAGGTCCCCGGCAGCCGAGCCCTCGTCGAGGAAAAGGTCCCCGGCAGCCGAGCCTTCTTCGAAAGTTTTTCTTCGGCAGACGAGCACTCATCGAAAATATTTTCTTCGGCAGCCGAGCCCTCGTCGAGGAAAAGGTCCCCGGCAGCCGAGCCCTCGTCGAGGAAAAGGTCCCCGGCAGCCGAGCCCTCGTCGAGGAAAAGGTCCCTGGCAGCCGAGCCCTCGTCGAGGAAAAGGTCCCCGGCAGCCACGCCCTCGTCGAGGAAAAGGTCCCCGGCAGCCGAGCCCTCGTCGAGGAAAAGGTCCCCGGCAGCCGAGCCCTCTTCGAAAGTTTTTCTTCGGCAGACGAGCACTCATCGAAAATTTTTTCTTCGGCAGCCGAGCCCTCGTCGAGGAAAAGGTCCCCGGCAGCCGAGCCCTCGTCGAGGAAAAGGTCCCCGGCAGCCGAGCCCTCGTCGAGGAAAAGGTCCCCAGCAGCCGAGACTTCTTCGAAAATTTTTTCTTCGGCAGCCGAGCCCTCGTCGAAAATTTTTTCTTCGGCAGCCGAGCCCTCGTCGAGGAAAAGGTCCCCGGCAGCCGAACCCTCGTCGAGGAAAAGGTCCCCGGCAGCCGAGCCCTCGTCGAGGAAAAGGTCCCCGGCAGCCGAGCCTTCTTCGAAAGTTTTTTCTTTTTCAGCAAAGCCTTCTTTGAAAGTTTTTTCTTCGGCAGCCGAGCCCTCGTCGAGGAAAAGGTCCCCGGCAGCCGAGCCCTCGTCGAGGAAAAGGTCCCCGGCAGCCGAGCCCTCGTCGAAAATTTTTTCTTCGGCAGCCGAGCCCTCGTTGAGGAAAAGGTCCCCGGCAGCCGAGCCCTCGTCGAGGAAAAGGTCCCTGGCAGCCGAGCCCTCGTCAAGGAAAAGGTCCCCGGCAGCCGAGGCCTCGTCGAGGAAAAGGTCCCCGGCAGCCGAGCCCTCGTCGAGGAAAAGGTCCCCGGCAGCCGAGCCTTCTTCGAAAGTTTTTCTTCGGCAGCCGAGCACTCATCGAAAATATTTTCTTCGGCAGCCGAGCCTTCTTCGAAAGTTTTTTCTTTGGCAGCCAAGCCTTCTTCGAAAGTGTTTTCTTTGGCAGCCGAGCCCTCGTCGAGGAAAAGGTCCCCGGCAGCCGAGCCCTCGTCGAGGAAAAGGTCCCCGGCAGCCGAGCCCTCGTCGAGGAAAAGGTCCCCGGCAGCCGAGCCCTCGTCGAGGAAAAGGTCCCCGGCAGCCGAGCCTTCTTCGAAAGTTTTTCTTCGGCAGCCGAGCACTCATCGAAAATATTTTCTTCGGCAGCCGAGCCCTCGTCGAGGAAAAGGTCCCCGGCAGCCGAGCCCTCGTCGAAAATTTTTTCTTCGGCAGCCGAGCCCTCGTCAAGGAAAAGGTCCCCGGCAGCCGAGCTCTCGTCGAGGAAAAGGTCCCCGGCAGCCGAGCCCTCGTCGAGGAAAAGGTCCCCGGCAGCCGAGCCCTCGTCGAGGAAAAGGTCCCCGGCAGCCGAGCCCTCGTCGAGGAAAAGGTCCCCGGCAGCCGAGCCTTCTTCGAAAGTTTTTCTTCAGCAGACGAGCACTCATCGAAAATTTTTTCTTCGGCAGCTGAGCCCTCGTCGAGGAAAAGGTCCCCGGCAGCCGAGCCCTCGTCGAGGAAAAGGTCCCCAGCAGCCGAGCCTTCTTCGAAAATTTTTTCTTCGGCAGCCCAGCCCTCGTCGAAAATTTTTTCTTCGGCAGCCGAGCCCTCGTCGAGGAAAAGGTCCCCGGCAGCCGAGCCCTCGTCGAGGAAAAGGTCCCCGGCAGCCGAGCCCTCGTCGAGGAAAAGGTCCCCGGCAGCCGAGCCTTCTTCGAAAGTTTTTTCTTTTTCAGCAAAGCCTTCTTTGAAAGTTTTTTCTTCGGCAGCCGAGCCCTCGTCGAGGAAAAGGTCCCCGGCAGCCGAGCCCTCGTCGAGGAAAAGGTCCCCGGCAGCCGAGCCCTCGTCGAAAATTTTTTCTTCGGCAGCCGAGCCCTCGTCGAGGAAAAGGTCCCCGGCAGCCGAACCCTCGTCGAGGAAAAGGTCCCCGGCAGCCGAGCCCTCGTCGAGGAAAAGGTCCCCGGCAGCCGAGCCTTCTTCGAAAGTTTTTCTTCGGCAGACGAGCACACATCGAAAATATTTTCTTCGGCAGCCGAGCCCTCGTCGAGGAAAAGGTCCCCGGCAGCCGAGCCCTCGTCGAGGAAAAGGTCCCCGGCAGCCGAGCCCTCGTCGAGGAAAAGGTCCCCGGCAGCCGAGACTTCTTCGAAAGTTTTTCTTCGGCAGACGAGCACTCATCGAAAATTTTTTCTTCGGCAGCCGAGCCCTCGTCGAGGAAAAGGTCCCCGGCAGCCGAGCCCTCGTCGAGGAAAAGGTCCCCGGCAGCCGAGCCTTCTTCGAAAGTTTTTCTTCGGCAGCCGAGCACTCATCGAAAATTTTTTCTTCGGCAGCCGAGCCCTCGTCGAGGAAAAGGTCCCCGGAAGCCGAGCCCTCGTCGAGGAAAAGGTCCCCGGCAGCCGAGCCCTCGTCGAGGAAAAGGTCCCCGGCAGCCGAGCCCTCGTCGAGGAAAAGGTCCCTGGCAGCCGAGCCCTCGTCGAGGAAAAGGTCCCCGGCAGCCGAGCCCTCGTCGAGGAAAAGGTCCCCGGCAGCCGAGCCCTCGTCGAGGAAAAGGTCCCCGGCAGCCGAGCCCTCGTCGAGGAAAAGGTCCCCGGCAGCCGAGCCTTCTTCGAAAATTTTTTCTTCGGCAGCCGAGCCCTCGTCGAAAATTTTTTCTTCGGCAGCCGAGCCCTCGTCGAGGAAAAGGTCCCCGGCAGCCGAGCCCTCGTCGAGGAAAAGGTCCCCGGCAACCGAGCCCTCGTCGAGGAAAAGGTCCCCGGCAGCCGAGCCTTCTTCGAAAGTTTTTCTTCGGCAGACGAGCACTCATCGAAAATTTTTTCTTCGGCAGCCGAGCCCTCGTCGAGGAAAAGGTCCCCGGCAGCCGAGCCCTCGTCGAGGAAAAGGTCCCCAGCAGCCGAGCCCTCGTCGAGGAAAAGGTCCCCGGCAGCCGAGCCCTCGTCGAGGAAAAGGTCCCCGGCAGCCGAGCCCTCGTCGAGGAAAAGGTCCCCGGCAGCTGAGCCCTCGTCGAGGAAAAGGTCCCCGGCAGCCGACCCTTCTTCGAAAGTTTTTCTTCGGCAGACGAGCACTCATCGAAAATTTTTTCTTCGGCAGCCGAGCCCTCGTCGAGGAAAAGGTCCCCGGCAGCCGAGCCCTCGTCGAGGAAAAGGTCCCCGGCAGCCGAGCCCTCGTCGAGGAAAAGGTGCCCGGCAGCCGAGCCCTCGTCGAGGAAAAGGTCCCCGGCAGCCGAGCCCTCGTCTAGGAAAAGGTCCCCGGCAGCCGAGCCCTCGTCGAGGAAAAGGTCCCCGGCAGCCGAGCCCTCGTCGAGGAAAAGGTCCCCGGCAGCCGAGCCTTCTTCTAAAGTTTTTCTTCGGCAGCCGAGCACTCATCGAAAATTTTTTCTTCGGCAGCCGAGCCCTCGTCGAGGAAAAGGTCCCCGGCAGCCGAGCCCTCGTCGAGGAAAAGGTCCCCGGCAGCCGAGCCCTCGTCGAGGAAAAGGTCCCCGGCAGCCGAGCCTTCTTCGAAAATTTTTTCTTCGGCAGCCGAGCCCTCGTCGAGGAAAAGGTCCCCGGCAGCCGAGCCCTCGTCGAGGAAAAGGTCCCCGGCAGCCGAGCCTTCTTCGAAAGTTTTTCTTCGGCAGACGAGCACACATCGAAAATTTTTTCTTCGGCAGCCGAGCCCTCGTCGAGGAAAAGGTCCCCGGCAGCCGAGCCCTCGTCGAGGAAAAGGTCCCCGGCAGCCGAGCCCTCGTCGAGGAAAAGGTCCCCGGCAGCCGAGCCTTCTTCGAAAATTTTTTCTTCGGCAGCCGAGCCCTCGTCGAAAATTTTTTCTTCGGCAGCCGAGCCCTCGTCGAGGAAAAGGTCCCCGGCAGCCGAGCCCTCGTCGAGGAAAAGGTCCCCGGCAGCCGAGCCTTCTTCGAAAGTTTTTCTTCGGCAGACGAGCACTCATCGAAAATTTTTTCTTCGGCAGCCGAGCCCTCGTCGAGGAAAAGGTCCCCGGCAGCCGAGCCCTCGTCGAGGAAAAGGTCCCCGGCAGCCGAGCCCTCGTCGAGGAAAAGGTCCCCGGCAGCCGAGCCTTCTTCGGAAGTTTTTCTTCGGAATTTTTTCTTCGGCAGCCGAGCACTCATCGAAAATTTTTTCTTTGGCAGCTGAGCCCTCGTCGAGGAAAAGGTCCCCGGAAGCCGAGCCCTCGTCGAGGAAAAGGTCCCCGGCAGCCGAGCCCTCGTCGAGGAAAAGGTCCCCGGCAGCCGAGCCCTCGTCGAGGAAAAGGTCCCCGGCAGCCGAGCCCTCGTCGAGGAAAAGGTCCCCGGCAGCCGAGCCTTCTTCGAAAGTTTTTCTTCGGCAGCCGAGCACTCATCGAAAATTTTTTCTTCGGCAGCCGAGCCCTCGTCGAGGAAAAGGTCCCCGGCAGCCGAGCCCTCGTCGAGGAAAAGGTCCCCGGCAGCCGAGCCTTCTTCGAAAGTTTTTCTTCGGCAGCCGAGCACTCATCGAAAATTTTTTCTTCGGCAGCCGAGCCCTCGTCGAGGAAAAGGTCCCCGGCAGCCGAGCCCTCGTCGAGGAAAAGGTCCCCGGCAGCCGAGCCCTCGTCGAGGAAAAGGTCCCCGGCAGCCGAGCCCTCGTCGAGGAAAAGGTCCCCGGCAGCCGAGCCTTCTTCGAAAATTTTTTCTTCGGCAGCCGAGCCCTCGTCGAAAATTTTTTCTTCGG
Organism: Harpia harpyja; assembly: GCF_026419915.1. Taxonomy (NCBI): domain Eukaryota; kingdom Metazoa; phylum Chordata; class Aves; order Accipitriformes; family Accipitridae; genus Harpia; species Harpia harpyja. The sequence goes on along the minus strand of NW_026293299.1, from coordinate 23,991 downwards.
CAGCCGAGCCCTCGTCGAGGAAAAGGTCCCCGGCAGCCGAGCCCTCGTCGAGGAAAAGGTCCCCGGCAGCCGAGCCCTCGTCGAGGAAAAGGTCCCCGGCAGCCGAGCCTTCTTCGAAAGTTTTTCTTCGGCAGACGAGCACTCATCGAAAATTTTTCCTTCGGCAGCCGAGCCCTCGTTGAGGAAAAGGTCCCCGGCAGCCGAGCCCTCGTCGAGGAAAAGGTCCCCGGCAGCCGAGCCCTCGTCGAGGAAAAGGTCCCCGGCAGCCGAGCCTTCTTCGAAAGTTTTTCTTCGGCAGACGAGCACTCATCGAAAATTTTTCCTTCGGCAGCCGAGCCCTCGTTGAGGAAAAGGTCCCCGGTAGCCGAGCCCTCGTCGAGGAAAAGGTCCCCGGCAGCCGAGCCCTCGTCGAGGAAAAGGTCCCCGGCAGCGGAGCCCTCGTCGAGGAAAAGGTCCCCGGCAGCCGAGCCTTCTTCGAAAATTTTTTCTTCGGCAGCCGAGCCCTCGTCGAGGAAAAGGTCCCCGGCAGCCGAGCCCTCGTCGAGGAAAAGGTCCCCAGCAGCCGAGCCCTCGTCGAGGAAAAGGTCCCCGGCAGCCGAGCCCTCGTCGAGGAAAAGGTCCCTGGCAGCCGAGCCCTCGTCGAGGAAAAGGTCCCCGGCAGCCGAGCCCTCATCGAGGAAAAGGTCCCCGGCAGCCGAGCCCTCGTCGAGGAAAAGGTCCCCGGCAGCCGAGCCCTCGTCGAGGAAAAGGTCCCCGGCAGCCGAGCCCTCGTTGAAAATTTTTTCTTCAGCAGCCGAGCCCTCGTCGAGGAAAAGGTCCCCGGCAGCCGAGCCCTCGTCGAGGAAAAGGTCCCCGGCAGCCGAGCCCTCGTCGAGGAAAAGGTCCCCGGCAGCCGAGCCCTCGTCGAGGAAAAGGTCCCCGGCAGCCGAGCCTTCTTCGAAAGTTTTTCTTCGGCAGCCGAGCACTCATCGAAAATTTTTTCTTCGGCAGCCGAGCCCTCGTCGAGGAAAAGGTCCCCGGCAGCCGAGCCCTCGTCGAGGAAAAGGTCCCCGGCAGCCGAGCCCTCGTCGAGGAAAAGGTCCCCGGCAGCCGAGCCTTCTTCGAAAATTTTTTCTTCGGCAGCCGAGCCCTCGTCGAAAATTTTTTCTTCGGCAGCCGAGCCCTCGTCGAGGAAAAGGTCCCCGGCAGCCGAGCCCTCGTCGAGGAAAAGGTCCCCGGCAGCCGAGCCTTCTTCGAAAGTTTTTCTTCGGCAGACGAGCACTCATCGAAAATTTTTCCTTCGGCAGCCGAGCCCTCGTCGAGGAAAAGGTCCCCGGCAGCCGAGCCCTCGTCGAGGAAAAGGTCCCCGGCAGCCGAGCCCTCGTCGAGGAAAAGGTCCCCGGCAGCCGAGCCTTCTTCGAAAGTTTTTCTTCGGCAGCCGAGCACTCATCGAAAATTTTTTCTTCGGCAGCCGAGCCCTCGTCGAGGAAAAGGTCCCCGGCAGCCGAGCCTTCTTCGAAAGTTTTTCTTCGGCAGCCGAGCACTCATCGAAAATTTTTTCTTCGGCAGCCGAGCCCTCGTCGAGGAAAAGGTCCCCGGCAGCCGAGCCCTCGTCGAGGAAAAGGTCCCCGGCAGCCGAGCCCTCGTCGAGGAAAAGGTCCCCGGCAGCCGAGCCTTCTTCGAAAATTTTTTCTTCGGCAGCCGAGCCCTCGTCGAAAATTTTTTCTTCGGCAGCCGAGCCCTCGTCGAGGAAAAGGTCCCCGGCAGCCGAGCCCTCGTCGAGGAAAAGGTCCCCGGCAGCCGAGCCTTCTTCGAAAGTTTTTCTTCGGCAGACGAGCACTCATCGAAAATTTTTCCTTCGGCAGCCGAGCCCTCGTCGAGGAAAAGGTCCCCGGCAGCCGAGCCCTCGTCGAGGAAAAGGTCCCCGGCAGCCGAGCCCTCGTCGAGGAAAAGGTCCCCGGCAGCCGAGCCCTCGTCGAGGAAAAGGTCCCCGGCAGCCGAGCCTTCTTCGAAAGTTTTTCTTCGGCAGACGAGCACTCATCGAAAATTTTTTCTTCGGCAGCCGAGCCCTCGTCGAGGAAAAGGTCCCCGGCAGCCGAGCCCTCGTCGAGGAAAAGGTCCCCGGCAGCCGAGCCCTCGTCGAGGAAAAGGTCCCCGGCAGCCGAGCCTTCTTCGGAAGTTTTTCTTCGGAATTTTTTCTTCGGCAGCCGAGCACTCATCGAAAATTTTTTCTTCGGCAGCTGAGCCCTCGTCGACGAAAAGGTCCCCGGAAGCCGAGCCCTCGTCGAGGAAAAGGTCCCCGGCAGCCGAGCCCTCGTCGAGGAAAAGGTCCCCGGCAGCCGAGCCCTCGTCGAGGAAAAGGTCCCCGGCAGCCGAGCCCTCGTCGAGGAAAAGGTCCCCGGCAGCCGAGCCTTCTTCGAAAGTTTTTCTTCGGCAGCCGAGCACTCATCGAAAATTTTTTCTTCGGCAGCCGAGCCCTCGTCGAGGAAAAGGTCCCCGGCAGCCGAGCCCTCGTCGAGGAAAAGGTCCCCGGCAGCCGAGCCTTCTTCGAAAGTTTTTCTTCGGCAGCCGAGCACTCATCGAAAATTTTTTCTTCGGCAGCCGAGCCCTCGTCGAGGAAAAGGTCCCCGGCAGCCGAGCCCTCGTCGAGGAAAAGGTCCCCGGCAGCCGAGCCCTCGTCGAGGAAAAGGTCCCCGGCAGCCGAGCCCTCGTCGAGGAAAAGGTCCCCGGCAGCCGAGCCTTCTTCGAAAATTTTTTCTTCGGCAGCCGAGCCCTCGTCGAAAATTTTTTCTTCGGCAGCCGAGCCCTCGTCGAGGAAAAGGTCCCCGGCAGCCGAGCCCTCGTCGAGGAAAAGGTCCCCGGCAGCCGAGCCCTCGTCGAGGAAAAGGTCCCCGGCAGCCGAGCCTTCTTCGAAAGTTTTTCTTCGGCAGACGAGCACTCATCGAAAATTTTTCCTTCGGCAGCCGAGCCCTCGTTGAGGAAAAGGTCCCCGGCAGCCGAGCCCTCGTCGAGGAAAAGGTCCCCGGCAGCCGAGCCCTCGTCGAGGAAAAGGTCCCCGGCAGCCGAGCCTTCTTCGAAAGTTTTTCTTCGGCAGCCGAGCACTCATCGAAAATTTTTTCTTCGGCAGCCGAGCCCTCGTCGAGGAAAAGGTCCCCGGTAGCCGAGCCCTCGTCGAGGAAAAGGTCCCCGGCAGCCGAGCCCTCGTCGAGGAAAAGGTCCCCGGCAGCCGAGCCCTCGTCGAGGAAAAGGTCCCCGGCAGCCGAGCCTTCTTCGAAAATTTTTTCTTCGGCAGCCGAGCCCTCGTCGAGGAAAAGGTCCCCGGCAGCCGAGCCCTCGTCGAGGAAAAGGTCCCCGGCAGCCGAGCCCTCGTCGAGGAAAAGGTCCCCGGCAGCCGAGCCCTCGTCGAGGAAAAGTTCCCTGGCAGCCGAGCCCTCGTCGAGGAAAAGGTCCCCGGCAGCCGAGCCCTCGTCGAGGAAAAGGTCCCCGGCAGCCGAGCCCTCGTCGAGGAAAAGGTCCCCGGCAGCCGACCCTTCTTCGAAAGTTTTTCTTCGGCAGACGAGCACTCATCGAAAATTTTTTCTTCGGCAGCCGAGCCCTCGTCGAGGAAAAGGTCCCCGGCAGCCGAGCCCTCGTCGAGGAAAAGGTCCCCGGCAGCCGAGCCCTCGTCGAGGAAAAGGTCCCCGGCAGCCGAGCCCTCGTCTAGGAAAAGGTCCCCGGCAGCCGAGCCCTCGTCGAGGAAAAGGTCCCCGGCAGCCGAGCCCTCGTCGAGGAAAAGGTCCCCGGCAGCCGAGCCTTCTTCGAAAGTTTTTCTTCGGCAGCCGAGCACTCATCGAAAATTTTTTCTTCGGCAGCCGAGCCCTCGTCGAGGAAAAGGTCCCCGGCAGCCGAGCCCTCGTCGAGGAAAAGGTCCCCGGCAGCCGAGCCTTCTTCGAAAATTTTTTCTTCGGCAGCCGAGCCCTCGTCGAGGAAAAGGTCCCCGGCAGCCGAGCCCTCGTCAAGGAAAAGGTCCCCGGCAGCCGAGCCTTCTTCGAAAGTTTTTCTTCGGCAGCCGAGCACTCATCGAAAATTTTTTCTTCGGCAGCCGAGCCCTCGTCGAGGAAAAGGTCCCCGGCAGCCGAGCCCTCGTCGAGGAAAAGGTCCCCGGCAGCCGAGCCTTCTTCGAAAGTTTTTCTTCGGCAGACGAGCACTCATCGAAAATTTTTTCTTCGGCAGCCGAGCCCTCGTCGAGGAAAAGGTCCCCGGCAGCCGAGCCCTCGTCGAGGAAAAGGTCCCCGGCAGCCGAGCCCTCGTCGAGGAAAAGGTCCCCGGCAGCCGAGCCCTCGTCGAGGAAAAGGTCCCCGGCAGCCGAGCCTTCTTCGAAAATTTTTTCTTCGGCAGCCGAGCCCTCGTCGAAAATTTTTTCTTCGGCAGCCGAGCCCTCGTCGAGGAAAAGGTCCCCGGCAGCCGAGCCCTCGTCGAGGAAAAGGTCCCCGGCAGCCGAGCCTTCTTCGAAAGTTTTTCTTCGGCAGACGAGCACTCATCGAAAATTTTTCCTTCGGCAGCCGAGCCCTCGTTGAGGAAAAGGTCCCCGGCAGCCGAGCCCTCGTCGAGGAAAAGGTCCCCTGCAGCCGAGCCCTCGTCGAGGAAAAGGTCCCCGGCAGCCGAGCCTTCTTCGAAAGTTTTTCTTCGGCAGCCGAGCACTCATCGAAAATTTTTTCTTCGGCAGCCGAGCCCTCGTCGAGGAAAAGGTCCCCGGTAGCCGAGCCCTCGTCGAGGAAAAGGTCCCCGGCAGCCGAGCCCTCGTCGAGGAAAAGGTCCCCGGCAGCCGAGCCCTCGTCGAGGAAAAGGTCCCCGGCAGCCGAGCCTTCTTCGAAAATTTTTTCTTCGGCAGCCGAGCCCTCGTCGAGGAAAAGGTCCCCGGCAGCCGAGCCCTCGTCGAGGAAAAGGTCCCTGGCAGCCGAGCCTTCTTCGAAAGTTTTTCTTCGGCAGACAAGCACACATCGAAAATTTTTTCTTCGGCAGCCGAGCCCTCGTCGAGGAAAAGGTCCCCGGCAGCCGAGCCCTCGTCGAGGAAAAGGTCCCCGGCAGCCGAGCCCTCGTCGAGGAAAAGGTCCCCGGCAGCCGAGCCTTCTTCGAAAATATTTGCTTCGGCAGCCGAGCCCTCGTCGAAAATTTTTTCTTCGGCAGCCGAGCCCTCGTCGAGGAAAAGGTCCCCGGCAGCCGAGCCCTCGTCGAGGAAAAGGTCCCCGGCAGCCGAGCCTTCTTCGAAAGTTTTTTTCGGCAGCCGAGCACTCATCGAAAATTTTTTCTTCGGCAGCCGAGCCCTCGTCGAGGAAAAGGTCCCCGGCAGCCGAGCCCTCGTCGAGGAAAAGGTCCCCGGCAGCCGAGCCCTCGTCGAGGAAAAGGTCCCCGGCAGCCGAGCCCTCGTCGAGGAAAAGGTCCCCGGCAGCCGAGCCCTCGTCGAGGAAAAGGTCCCCGGCAGCCGAGCCTTCTTCGGAAGTTTTTCTTCGGCAGCCGAGCACTCATCGAAAATTTTTTCTTCGGCAGCCGAGCCCCTCGTCGAGGAAAAGGTCCCCGGCAGCCGAGCCCTCGTCGAGGAAAAGGTCCCCGGCAGCCGAGCCCTCGTCGAGGAAAAGGTCCCCGGCAGCCGAGCCCTCGTCGAGGAAAAGGTCCCCGGCAGCCGAGCCCTCGTCGAGGAAAAGGTCCCCGGCAGGCGAGCCTTCTTCGAAAGTTTTTCTTCGGCAGCCGAGCACTCATCGAAAATTTTTTCTTCGGCAGCCGAGCCCTCGTCGAGGAAAAGGTCCCCGGCAGCCGAGCCCTCGTCGAGGAAAAGGTCCCCGGCAGCCGAGCCTTCTTCGAAAGTTTTTCTTCGGCAGCCGAGCACTCATCGAAAATTTTTTCTTGGGCAGCCGAGCCCTCGTCGAGGAAAAGGTCCCCGGCAGCCGAGCCCTCGTCGAGGAAAAGGTCCCCGGCAGCCGAGCCCTCGTCGAGGAAAAGGTCCCCGGCAGCCGAGCCCTCGTCGAGGAAAAGGTCCCCGGCAGCCGAGCCTTCTTCGAAAGTTTTTCTTCGGCAGACGAGCACTCATCGAAAATTTTTTCTTCGGCAGCCGAGCCCTCGTCGAGGAAAAGGTCCCCGGCAGCCGAGCCCTCGTCGAGGAAAAGGTCCCCGGCAGCCGAGCCCTCGTCGAGGAAAAGGTCCCCGGCAGCAGAGCCCTCGTCGAGGAAAAGGTCCCCGGCAGCCGAGCCTTCTTCGAAAATTTTTTCTTCGGCAGCCGAGCCCTCGTCGAAAATTTTTTCTTCGGCAGCCGAGCCCTCGTCGAGGAAAAGGTCCCCGGCAGCCGAGCCCTCGTCGAGGAAAAGGTCCCCGGCAGCCGAGCCTTCTTCGAAAGTTTTTCTTCGGCAGACGAGCACTCATCGAAAATTTTTCCTTCGGCAGCTGAGCCCTCGTTGAGGAAAAGGTCCCCGGCAGCCGAGCCCTCGTCGAGGAAAAGGTCCCCGGCAGCCGAGCCCTCGTCGAGGAAAAGGTCCCCGGCAGCCGAGCCTTCTTCGAAAGTTTTTCTTCGGCAGCCGAGCACTCATCGAAAATTTTTTCTTCGGCAGCCGAGCCCTCGTCGAGGAAAAGGTCCCCGGTAGCCGAGCCCTCGTCGAGGAAAAGGTCCCCGGCAGCCGAGCCCTCGTCGAGGAAAAGGTCCCCGGCAGCCGAGCCCTCGTCGAGGAAAAGGTCCCCGGCAGCCGAGCCCTCGTCGAGGAAAAGGTCCCCGGCAGCCGAGCCTTCTTCGAAAATTTTTTCTTCGGCAGCCGAGCCCTCGTCGAGGAAAAGGTCCCCGGCAGCCGAGCCCTCGTCGAGGAAAAGGTCCCCGGCAGCCGAGCCCTCGTCGAGGAAAAGGTCCCCGGCAGCCGAGCCCTCGTCGAGGAAAAGTTCCCTGGCAGCCGAGCCCTCGTCGAGGAAAAGGTCCCCGGCAGCCTAGCCCTCGTCGAGGAAAAGGTCCCCGGCAGCCGAGCCCTCGTCGAGGAAAAGGTCCCCGGCAGCCGACCCTTCTTCGAAAGTTTTTCTTCGGCAGACGAGCACTCATCGAAAATTTTTTCTTCGGCAGCCGAGCCCTCGTCGAGGAAAAGGTCCCCGGCAGCCGAGCCCTCGTCGAGGAAAAGGTCCCCGGCAGCCGAGCCCTCGTCGAGGAAAAGGTCCCCGGCAGCCGAGCCCTCGTCTAGGAAAAGGTCCCCGGCAGCCGAGCCCTCGTCGAGGAAAAGGTCCCCGGCAGCCGAGCCCTCGTCGAGGAAAAGGTCCCTGGCAGCCGAGCCTTCTTCGAAAGTTTTTCTTCGGCAGCCGAGCACTCATCGAAAATTTTTTCTTCGGCAGCCGAGCCCTCGTCGAGGAAAAGGTCCCCGGCAGCCGAGCCCTCGTCGAGGAAAAGGTCCCCGGCAGCCGAGCCTTCTTCGAAAATTTTTTCTTCGGCAGCCGAGCCCTCGTCGAGGAAAAGGTCCCCGGCAGCCGAGCCCTCGTCAAGGAAAAGGTCCCCGGCAGCCGAGCCTTCTTCGAAAGTTTTTCTTCGGCAGCCGAGCACTCATCGAAAATTTTTTCTTCGGCAGCCGAGCCCTCGTCGAGGAAAAGGTCCCCGGCAGCCGAGCCCTCGTCGAGGAAAAGGTCCCCGGCAGCCGAGCCTTCTTCGAAAGTTTTTCTTCGGCAGACGAGCACTCATCGAAAATTTTTTCTTCGGCAGCCGAGCCCTCGTCGAGGAAAAGGTCCCCGGCAGCCGAGCCCTCGTCGAGGAAAAGGTCCCCGGCAGCCGAGCCCTCGTCGAGGAAAAGGTCCCCGGCAGCCGAGCCCTCGTCGAGGAAAAGGTCCCCGGCAGCCGAGCCTTCTTCGAAAATTTTTTCTTCGGCAGCCGAGCCCTCGTCGAAAATTTTTTCTTCGGCAGCCGAGCCCTCGTCGAGGAAAAGGTCCCCGGCAGCCGAGCCCTCGTCGAGGAAAAGGTCCCCGGCAGCCGAGCCTTCTTCGAAAGTTTTTCTTCGGCAGACGAGCACTCATCGAAAATTTTTCCTTCGGCAGCCGAGCCCTCGTTGAGGAAAAGGTCCCCGGCAGCCGAGCCCTCGTCGAGGAAAAGGTCCCCGGCAGCCGAGCCCTCGTCGAGGAAAAGGTCCCCGGCAGCCGAGCCTTCTTCGAAAGTTTTTCTTCGGCAGCCGAGCACTCATCGAAAATTTTTTCTTCGGCAGCCGAGCCCTCGTCGAGGAAAAGGTCCCCGGTAGCCGAGCCCTCGTCGAGGAAAAGTTCCCCGGCAGCCGAGCCCTCGTCGAGGAAAAGGTCCCCGGCAGCCGAGCCCTCGTCGAGGAAAAGGTCCCCGGCAGCCGAGCCTTCTTCGAAAATTTTTTCTTCGGCAGCCGAGCCCTCGTCGAGGAAAAGGTCCCCGGCAGCCGAGCCCTCGTCGAGGAAAAGGTCCCTGGCAGCCGAGCCTTCTTCGAAAGTTTTTCTTCGGCAGACAAGCACACATCGAAAATTTTTTCTTCGGCAGCCGAGCCCTCGTCGAGGAAAAGGTCCCCGGCAGCCGAGCCCTCGTCGAGGAAAAGGTCCCCGGCAGCCGAGCCCTCGTCGAGGAAAAGGTCCCCGGCAGCCGAGCCTTCTTCGAAAATATTTGCTTCGGCAGCCGAGCCCTCGTCGAAAATTTTTTCTTCGGCAGCCGAGCCCTCGTCGAGGAAAAGGTCCCCGGCAGCCGAGCCCTCGTCGAGGAAAAGGTCCCCGGCAGCCGAGCCTTCTTCGAAAGTTTTTTTCGGCAGCCGAGCACTCATCGAAAATTTTTTCTTCGGCAGCCGAGCCCTCGTCGAGGAAAAGGTCCCCGGCAGCCGAGCCCTCGTCGAGGAAAAGGTCCCCGGCAGCCGAGCCCTCGTCGAGGAAAAGGTCCCCGGCAGCCGAGCCCTCGTCGAGGAAAAGGTCCCCGGCAGCCGAGCCCTCGTCGAGGAAAAGGTCCCCGGCAGCCGAGCCTTCTTCGGAAGTTTTTCTTCGGCAGCCGAGCACTCATCGAAAATTTTTTCTTCGGCAGCCGAGCCCTCGTCGAGGAAAAGGTCCCCGGCAGCCGAGCCCTCGTCGAGGAAAAGGTCCCCGGCAGCCGAGCCCTCGTCGAGGAAAAGGTCCCCGGCAGCCGAGCCCTCGTCGAGGAAAAGGTCCCCGGCAGCCGAGCCCTCGTCGAGGAAAAGGTCCCCGGCAGGCGAGCCTTCTTCGAAAGTTTTTCTTCGGCAGCCGAGCACTCATCGAAAATTTTTTCTTCGGCAGCCGAGCCCTCGTCGAGGAAAAGGTCCCCGGCAGCCGAGCCCTCGTCGAGGAAAAGGTCCCCGGCAGCCGAGCCTTCTTCGAAAGTTTTTCTTCGGCAGCCGAGCACTCATCGAAAATTTTTTCTTGGGCAGCCGAGCCCTCGTCGAGGAAAAGGTCCCCGGCAGCCGAGCCCTCGTCGAGGAAAAGGTCCCCGGCAGCCGAGCCCTCGTCGAGGAAAAGGTCCCCGGCAGCCGAGCCCTCGTCGAGGAAAAGGTCCCCGGCAGCCGAGCCTTCTTCGAAAGTTTTTCTTCGGCAGACGAGCACTCATCGAAAATTTTTTCTTCGGCAGCCGAGCCCTCGTCGAGGAAAAGGTCCCCGGCAGCCGAGCCCTCGTCGAGGAAAAGGTCCCCGGCAGCCGAGCCCTCGTCGAGGAAAAGGTCCCCGGCAGCAGAGCCCTCGTCGAGGAAAAGGTCCCCGGCAGCCGAGCCTTCTTCGAAAATTTTTTCTTCGGCAGCCGAGCCCTCGTCGAAAATTTTTTCTTCGGCAGCCGAGCCCTCGTCGAGGAAAAGGTCCCCGGCAGCCGAGCCCTCGTCGAGGAAAAGGTCCCCGGCAGCCGAGCCTTCTTCGAAAGTTTTTCTTCGGCAGACGAGCACTCATCGAAAATTTTTCCTTCGGCAGCTGAGCCCTCGTTGAGGAAAAGGTCCCCGGCAGCCGAGCCCTCGTCGAGGAAAAGGTCCCCGGCAGCCGAGCCCTCGTCGAGGAAAAGGTCCCCGGCAGCCGAGCCTTCTTCGAAAGTTTTTCTTCGGCAGCCGAGCACTCATCGAAAATTTTTTCTTCGGCAGCCGAGCCCTCGTCGAGGAAAAGGTCCCCGGTAGCCGAGCCCTCGTCGAGGAAAAGGTCCCCGGCAGCCGAGCCCTCGTCGAGGAAAAGGTCCCCGGCAGCCGAGCCCTCGTCGAGGAAAAGGTCCCCGGCAGCCGAGCCTTCTTCGAAAATTTTTTCTTCGGCAGCCGAGCCCTCGTCGAGGAAAAGGTCCCCGGCAGCCGAGCCCTCGTCGAGGAAAAGGTCCCTGGCAGCCGAGCCTTCTTCGAAAGTTTTTCTTCGGCAGACAAGCACACATCGAAAATTTTTTCTTCGGCAGCCGAGCCCTCGTCGAGGAAAAGGTCCCCGGCAGCCGAGCCCTCGTCGAGGAAAAGGTCCCCGGCAGCCGAGCCCTCGTCGAGGAAAAGGTCCCCGGCAGCCGAGCCTTCTTCGAAAATATTTGCTTCGGCAGCCGAGCCCTCGTCGAAAATTTTTTCTTCGGCAGACGAGCCCTCGTCGAGGAAAAGGTCCCCGGCAGCCGAGCCCTCGTCGAGGAAAAGGTCCCCGGCAGCCGACCCTTCTTCGAAAGTTTTTTTCGGCAGCCGAGCACTCATCGAAAATTTTTTCTTCGGCAGCCGAGCCCTCGTCGAGGAAAAGGTCCCCGGCAGCCGAGCCCTCGTCGAGGAAAAGGTCCCCGGCAGCCGAGCCCTCGTCGAGGAAAAGGTCCCCGGCAGCCGAGCCCTCGTCGAGGAAAAGGTCCCCGGCAGCCGAGCCCTCGTCGAGGAAAAGGTCCCCGGCAGCCGAGCCCTCGTCGAGGAAAAGGTCCCCGGCAGCCGAGCCTTCTTCGGAAGTTTTTCTTCGGCAGCCGAGCACTCATCGAAAATTTTTTCTTCGGCAGCCGAGCCCTCGTCGAGGAAAAGGTCCCCGGCAGCCGAGCCCTCGTCGAGGAAAAGGTCCCCGGCAGCCGAGCCCTCGTCGAGGAAAAGGTCCCCGGCAGCCGAGCCCTCGTCGAGGAAAAGGTCCCCGGCAGCCGAGCCCTCGTCGAGGAAAAGGTCCCCGGCAGCCGAGCCCTCGTCGAGGAAAAGGTCCCCGGCAGCCGAGCCCTCGTCGAGGAAAAGGTCCCCGGCAGCCGAGCCCTCGTCGAGGAAAAGGTCCCCGGCAGCCGAGCCTTCTTCGAAAGTTTTTCTTCGGCAGACGAGCACTCATCGAAAATTTTTTCTTCGGCAGCCGAGCCCTCGTCGAGGAAAAGGTCCCCGGCAGCCGAGCCCTCGTCGAGGAAAAGGTCCCCGGCAGCCGAGCCCTCGTCGAGGAAAAGGTCCCCGGCAGCAGAGCCCTCGTCGAGGAAAAGGTCCCCGGCAGCCGAGCCTTCTTCGAAAATTTTTTCTTCGGCAGCCGAGCCCTCGTCGAAAATTTTTTCTTCGGCAGCCGAGCCCTCGTCGAGGAAAAGGTCCCCGGCAGCCGAGCCCTCGTCGAGGAAAAGGTCCCCGGCAGCCGAGCCTTCTTCGAAAGTTTTTCTTCGGCAGACGAGCACTCATCGAAAATTTTTCCTTCGGCAGCTGAGCCCTCGTTGAGGAAAAGGTCCCCGGCAGCCGAGCCCTCGTCGAGGAAAAGGTCCCCGGCAGCCGAGCCCTCGTCGAGGAAAAGGTCCCCGGCAGCCGAGCCTTCTTCGAAAGTTTTTCTTCGGCAGCCGAGCACTCATCGAAAATTTTTTCTTCGGCAGCCGAGCCCTCGTCGAGGAAAAGGTCCCCGGTAGCCGAGCCCTCGTCGAGGAAAAGGTCCCCGGCAGCCGAGCCCTCGTCGAGGAAAAGGTCCCCGGCAGCCGAGCCCTCGTCGAGGAAAAGGTCCCCGGCAGCCGAGCCCTCGTCGAGGAAAAGGTCCCCGGCAGCCGAGCCTTCTTCGAAAATTTTTTCTTCGGCAGCCGAGCCCTCGTCGAGGAAAAGGTCCCCGGCAGCCGAGCCCTCGTCGAGGAAAAGGTCCCCGGCAGCCGAGCCCTCGTCGAGGAAAAGGTCCCCGGCAGCCGAGCCCTCGTCGAGGAAAAGTTCCCTGGCAGCCGAGCCCTCGTCGAGGAAAAGGTCCCCGGCAGCCGAGCCCTCGTCGAGGAAAAGGTCCCCGGCAGCCGAGCCCTCGTCGAGGAAAAGGTCCCCGGCAGCCGACCCTTCTTCGAAAGTTTTTCTTCGGCAGACGAGCACTCATCGAAAATTTTTTCTTCGGCAGCCGAGCCCTCGTCGAGGAAAAGGTCCCCGGCAGCCGAGCCCTCGTCGAGGAAAAGGTCCCCGGCAGCCGAGCCCTCGTCGAGGAAAAGGTCCCCGGCAGCCGAGCCCTCGTCTAGGAAAAGGTCCCCGGCAGCCGAGCCCTCGTCGAGGAAAAGGTCCCCGGCAGCCGAGCCCTCGTCGAGGAAAAGGTCCCTGGCAGCCGAGCCTTCTTCGAAAGTTTTTCTTCGGCAGCCGAGCACTCATCGAAAATTTTTTCTTCGGCAGCCGAGCCCTCGTCGAGGAAAAGGTCCCCGGCAGCCGAGCCCTCGTCGAGGAAAAGGTCCCCGGCAGCCGAGCCTTCTTCGAAAATTTTTTCTTCGGCAGCCGAGCCCTCGTCGAGGAAAAGGTCCCCGGCAGCCGAGCCCTCGTCAAGGAAAAGGTCCCCGGCAGCCGAGCCTTCTTCGAAAGTTTTTCTTCGGCAGCCGAGCACTCATCGAAAATTTTTTCTTCGGCAGCCGAGCCCTCGTCGAGGAAAAGGTCCCCGGCAGCCGAGCCCTCGTCGAGGAAAAGGTCCCCGGCAGCCGAGCCTTCTTCGAAAGTTTTTCTTCGGCAGACGAGCACTCATCGAAAATTTTTTCTTCGGCAGCCGAGCCCTCGTCGAGGAAAAGGTCCCCGGCAGCCGAGCCCTCGTCGAGGAAAAGGTCCCCGGCAGCCGAGCCCTCGTCGAGGAAAAGGTCCCCGGCAGCCGAGCCCTCGTCGAGGAAAAGGTCCCCGGCAGCCGAGCCTTCTTCGAAAATTTTTTCTTCGGCAGCCGAGCCCTCGTCGAAAATTTTTTCTTCGGCAGCCGAGCCCTCGTCGAGGAAAAGGTCCCCGGCAGCCGAGCCCTCGTCGAGGAAAAGGTCCCCGGCAGCCGAGCCTTCTTCGAAAGTTTTTCTTCGGCAGACGAGCACTCATCGAAAATTTTTCCTTCGGCAGCCGAGCCCTCGTTGAGGAAAAGGTCCCCGGCAGCCGAGCCCTCGTCGAGGAAAAGGTCCCCGGCAGCCGAGCCCTCGTCGAGGAAAAGGTCCCCGGCAGCCGAGCCTTCTTCGAAAGTTTTTCTTCGGCAGCCGAGCACTCATCGAAAATTTTTTCTTCGGCAGCCGAGCCCTCGTCGAGGAAAAGGTCCCCGGTAGCCGAGCCCTCGTCGAGGAAAAGTTCCCCGGCAGCCGAGCCCTCGTCGAGGAAAAGGTCCCCGGCAGCCGAGCCCTCGTCGAGGAAAAGGTCCCCGGCAGCCGAGCCTTCTTCGAAAATTTTTTCTTCGGCAGCCGAGCCCTCGTCGAGGAAAAGGTCCCCGGCAGCCGAGCCCTCGTCGAGGAAAAGGTCCCTGGCAGCCGAGCCTTCTTCGAAAGTTTTTCTTCGGCAGACAAGCACACATCGAAAATTTTTTCTTCGGCAGCCGAGCCCTCGTCGAGGAAAAGGTCCCCGGCAGCCGAGCCCTCGTCGAGGAAAAGGTCCCCGGCAGCCGAGCCCTCGTCGAGGAAAAGGTCCCCGGCAGCCGAGCCTTCTTCGAAAATATTTGCTTCGGCAGCCGAGCCCTCGTCGAAAATTTTTTCTTCGGCAGCCGAGCCCTCGTCGAGGAAAAGGTCCCCGGCAGCCGAGCCCTCGTCGAGGAAAAGGTCCCCGGCAGCCGAGCCTTCTTCGAAAGTTTTTTTCGGCAGCCGAGCACTCATCGAAAATTTTTTCTTCGGCAGCCGAGCCCTCGTCGAGGAAAAGGTCCCCGGCAGCCGAGCCCTCGTCGAGGAAAAGGTCCCCGGCAGCCGAGCCCTCGTCGAGGAAAAGGTCCCCGGCAGCCGAGCCCTCGTCGAGGAAAAGGTCCCCGGCAGCCGAGCCCTCGTCGAGGAAAAGGTCCCCGGCAGCCGAGCCTTCTTCGGAAGTTTTTCTTCGGCAGCCGAGCACTCATCGAAAATTTTTTCTTCGGCAGCCGAGCCCTCGTCGAGGAAAAGGTCCCCGGCAGCCGAGCCCTCGTCGAGGAAAAGGTCCCCGGCAGCCGAGCCCTCGTCGAGGAAAAGGTCCCCGGCAGCCGAGCCCTCGTCGAGGAAAAGGTCCCCGGCAGCCGAGCCCTCGTCGAGGAAAAGGTCCCCGGCAGGCGAGCCTTCTTCGAAAGTTTTTCTTCGGCAGCCGAGCACTCATCGAAAATTTTTTCTTCGGCAGCCGAGCCCTCGTCGAGGAAAAGGTCCCCGGCAGCCGAGCCCTCGTCGAGGAAAAGGTCCCCGGCAGCCGAGCCTTCTTCGAAAGTTTTTCTTCGGCAGACGAGCACTCATCGAAAATTTTTTCTTGGGCAGCCGAGCCCTCGTCGAGGAAAAGGTCCCCGGCAGCCGAGCCCTCGTCGAGGAAAAGGTCCCCGGCAGCCGAGCCCTCGTCGAGGAAAAGGTCCCCGGCAGCCGAGCCCTCGTCGAGGAAAAGGTCCCCGGCAGCCGAGCCTTCTTCGAAAGTTTTTCTTCGGCAGACGAGCACTCATCGAAAATTTTTTCTTCGGCAGCCGAGCCCTCGTCGAGGAAAAGGTCCCCGGCAGCCGAGCCCTCGTCGAGGAAAAGGTCCCCGGCAGCCGAGCCCTCGTCGAGGAAAAGGTCCCCGGCAGCAGAGCCCTCGTCGAGGAAAAGGTCCCCGGCAGCCGAGCCTTCTTCGAAAATTTTTTCTTCGGCAGCCGAGCCCTCGTCGAAAATTTTTTCTTCGGCAGCCGAGCCCTCGTCGAGGAAAAGGTCCCCGGCAGCCGAGCCCTCGTCGAGGAAAAGGTCCCCGGCAGCCGAGCCTTCTTCGAAAGTTTTTCTTCGGCAGACGAGCACTCATCGAAAATTTTTCCTTCGGCAGCTGAGCCCTCGTTGAGGAAAAGGTCCCCGGCAGCCGAGCCCTCGTCGAGGAAAAGGTCCCCGGCAGCCGAGCCCTCGTCGAGGAAAAGGTCCCCGGCAGCCGAGCCTTCTTCGAAAGTTTTTCTTCGGCAGCCGAGCACTCATCGAAAATTTTTTCTTCGGCAGCCGAGCCCTCGTCGAGGAAAAGGTCCCCGGTAGCCGAGCCCTCGTCGAGGAAAAGGTCCCCGGCAGCCGAGCCCTCGTCGAGGAAAAGGTCCCCGGCAGCCGAGCCCTCGTCGAGGAAAAGGTCCCCGGCAGCCGAGCCTTCTTCGAAAATTTTTTCTTCGGCAGCCGAGCCCTCGTCGAGGAAAAGGTCCCCGGCAGCCGAGCCCTCGTCGAGGAAAAGGTCCCTGGCAGCCGAGCCTTCTTCGAAAGTTTTTCTTCGGCAGACAAGCACACATCGAAAATTTTTTCTTCGGCAGCCGAGCCCTCGTCGAGGAAAAGGTCCCCGGCAGCCGAGCCCTCGTCGAGGAAAAGGTCCCCGGCAGCCGAGCCCTCGTCGAGGAAAAGGTCCCCGGCAGCCGAGCCTTCTTCGAAAATATTTGCTTCGGCAGCCGAGCCCTCGTCGAAAATTTTTTCTTCGGCAGACGAGCCCTCGTCGAGGAAAAGGTCCCCGGCAGCCGAGCCCTCGTCGAGGAAAAGGTCCCCGGCAGCCGAGCCTTCTTCGAAAGTTTTTTTCGGCAGCCGAGCACTCATCGAAAATTTTTTCTTCGGCAGCCGAGCCCTCGTCGAGGAAAAGGTCCCCGGCAGCCGAGCCCTCGTCGAGGAAAAGGTCCCCGGCAGCCGAGCCCTCGTCGAGGAAAAGGTCCCCGGCAGCCGAGCCCTCGTCGAGGAAAAGGTCCCCGGCAGCCGAGCCCTCGTCGAGGAAAAGGTCCCCGGCAGCCGAGCCCTCGTCGAGGAAAAGGTCCCCGGCAGCCGAGCCTTCTTCGGAAGTTTTTCTTCGGCAGCCGAGCACTCATCGAAAATTTTTTCTTCGGCAGCCGAGCCCTCGTCGAGGAAAAGGTCCCCGGCAGCCGAGCCCTCGTCGAGGAAAAGGTCCCCGGCAGCCGAGCCCTCGTCGAGGAAAAGGTCCCCGGCAGCCGAGCCCTCGTCGAGGAAAAGGTCCCCGGCAGCCGAGCCCTCGTCGAGGAAAAGGTCCCCGGCAGCCGAGCCCTCGTCGAGGAAAAGGTCCCCGGCAGGCGAGCCTTCTTCGAAAGTTTTTCTTCGGCAGCCGAGCACTCATCGAAAATTTTTTCTTCGGCAGCCGAGCCCTCGTCGAGGAAAAGGTCCCCGGCAGCCGAGCCCTCGTCGAGGAAAAGGTCCCCGGCAGCCGAGCCCTCTTCGAAAGTTTTTCTTCGGCAGCCGAGCACTCATCGAAAATTTTTTCTTGGGCAGCCGAGCCCTCGTCGAGGAAAAGGTCCCCGGCAGCCGAGCCCTCGTCGAGGAAAAGGTCCCCGGCAGCCGAGCCCTCGTCGAGGAAAAGGTCCCCGGCAGCCGAGCCCTCGTCGAGGAAAAGGTCCCCGGCAGCCGAGCCTTCTTCGAAAATTTTTTCTTCGGCAGCCGAGCCCTCGTCGAAAATTTTTTCTTCGGCAGCCGAGCCCTCGTCGAGGAAAAGGTCCCCGGCAGCCGAGCCCTCGTCGAGGAAAAGGTCCCCGGCAGCCGAGCCCTCGTCGAGGAAAAGGTCCCCGGCAGCCGAGCCTTCTTCGAAAGTTTTTCTTCGGCAGACGAGCACTCATCGAAAATATTTCCTTCGGCAGCCGAGCCCTCGTCGAGGAAAAGGTCCCCGGCAGCCGAGCCCTCGTCGAGGAAAAGGTCCCCGGCAGCCGAGCCCTCCTCGAGGAAAAGGTCCCCGGCAGCCGAGCCTTCTTCGAAAGTTTTTCTTCGGCAGCCGAGCACTCATCGAAAATTTTTTCTTCGGCAGCCGAGCCCTCGTCGAGGAAAAGGTCCCCGGCAGCCGAGCCTTCTTCGAAAGTTTTTCTTCGGCAGCCGAGCACTCATCGAAAATTTTTTCTTCGGCAGCCGAGCCCTCGTCGAGGAAAAGGTCCCCGGCAGCCGAGCCCTCGTCGAGGAAAAGGTCCCCGGCAGCCGAGCCTTCTTCGAAAATTTTTTCTTCGGCAGCCGAGCCCTCGTCGAAAATTTTTTCTTCGGCAGCCGAGCCCTCGTCGAGGAAAAGGTCCCCGGCAGCCGAGCCCTCGTCGAGGAAAAGGTCCCCGGCAGCCGAGCCCTCGTCGAGGAAAAGGTCCCCGGCAGCCGAGCCTTCTTCGAAAGTTTTTCTTCGGCAGACGAGCACTCATCGAAAATTTTTCCTTCGGCAGCCGAGCCCTCGTCGAGGAAAAGGTCCCCGGCAGCCGAGCCCTCGTCGAGGAAAAGGTCCCCGGCAGCCGAGCCCTCGTCGAGGAAAAGGTCCCCGGCAGCCGAGCCTTCTTCGAAAGTTTTTCTTCGGCAGCCGAGCCCTCGTCGAGGAAAAGGTCCCCGGCAGCCGAGCCCTCGTCGAGGAAAAGGTCCCCGGCAGCCGAGCCCTCGTCGAGGAAAAGGTCCCCGGCAGCCGAGCCTTCTTCGAAAATTTTTTCTTCGGCAGCCGAGCCCTCGTCGAGGAAAAGGTCCCCGGCAGCCGAGCCCTCGTCGAGGAAAAGGTCCCCGGCAGCCGAGCCTTCTTCGAAAGTTTTTCTTCGGCAGACGAGCACACATCGAAAATTTTTTCTTCGGCAGCCGAGCCCTCGTCGAGGAAAAGGTCCCCGGCAGCCGAGCCCTCGTCGAGGAAAAGGTCCCCGGCAGCCGAGCCTTCTTCGAAAGTTTTTCTTCGGCAGCCGAGCACTCATCGAAAATTTTTTCTTCGGCAGCCGAGCCCTCGTCGAGGAAAAGGTCCCCGGCAGCCGAGCCCTCGTCGAGGAAAAGGTCCCCGGCAGCCGAGCCCTCGTCGAGGAAAAGGTCCCCGGCAGCCGAGCCCTCGTCGAGGAAAAGGTCCCCGGCAGCCGAGCCTTCTTCGAAAATTTTTTCTTCGGCAGCCGAGCCCTCGTCGAAAATTTTTTCTTCGGCAGCCGAGCCCTCGTCGAGGAAAAGGTCCCCGGCAGCCGAGCCCTCGTCGAGGAAAAGGTCCCCGGCAGCCGAGCCCTCGTCGAGGAAAAGGTCCCCGGCAGCCGAGCCTTCTTCGAAAGATTTTCTTCGGCAGACGAGCACTCATCGAAAATATTTCCTTCGGCAGCCGAGCCCTCGTCGAGGAAAAGGTCCCCGGCAGCCGAGCCCTCGTCGAGGAAAAGGTCCCCGGCAGCCGAGCCCTCGTCGAGGAAAAGGTCCCCGGCAGCCGAGCCTTCTTCGAAAGTTTTTCTTCGGCAGCCGAGCACTCATCGAAAATTTTTTCTTCGGCAGCCGAGCCCTCGTCGAGGAAAAGGTCCCCGGCAGCCGAGCCTTCTTCGAAAGTTTTTCTTCGGCAGCCGAGCACTCATCGAAAATTTTTTCTTCGGCAGCCGAGCCCTCGTCGAGGAAAAGGTCCCCGGCAGCCGAGCCCTCGTCGAGGAAAAGGTCCCCGGCAGCCGAGCCCTCGTCGAGGAAAAGGTCCCCGGCAGCCGAGCCTTCTTCGAAAATTTTTTCTTCGGCAGCCGAGCCCTCGTCGAAAATTTTTTCTTCGGCAGCCGAGCCCTCGTCGAGGAAAAGGTCCCCGGCAGCCGAGCCCTCGTCGAGGAAAAGGTCCCCGGCAGCCGAGCCCTCGTCGAGGAAAAGGTCCCCGGCAGCCGAGCCTTCTTCGAAAGTTTTTCTTCGGCAGACGAGCACTCATCGAAAATTTTTCCTTCGGCAGCCGAGCCCTCGTCGAGGAAAAGGTCCCCGGCAGCCGAGCCCTCGTCGAGGAAAAGGTCCCCGGCAGCCGAGCCCTCGTCGAGGAAAAGGTCCCCGGCAGCCGAGCCCTCGTCGAGGAAAAGGTCCCCGGCAGCCGAGCCTTCTTCGAAAGTTTTTCTTCGGCAGCCGAGCACTCATCGAAAATTTTTTCTTCGGCAGCCGAGCCCTTGTCGAGGAAAAGGTCCCCGGCAGCCGAGCCCTCGTCGAGGAAAAGGTCCCCGGCAGCCGAGCCCTCGTCGAGGAAAAGGTCCCCGGCAGCCGAGCCTTCTTCGAAAATTTTTTCTTCGGCAGCCGAGCCCTCGTCGAGGAAAAGGTCCCCGGCAGCCGAGCCCTCGTCGAGGAAAAGGTCCCCCGGCAGCCGAGCCTTCTTCGAAAGTTTTTCTTCGGCAGACGAGCACACATCGAAAATTTTTTCTTCGGCAGCCGAGCCCTCGTCGAGGAAAAGGTCCCCGGCAGCCGAGCCCTCGTCGAGGAAAAGGTCCCCGGCAGCCGAGCCCTCGTCGAGGAAAAGGTCCCCGGCAGCCGAGCCTTCTTCGAAAATATTTTCTTCGGCAGCCGAGCCCTCGTCGAAAATTTTTTCTTCGGCAGCCGAGCCCTCGTCGAGGAAAAGGTCCCCGGCAGCCGAGCCCTCGTCGTGGAAAAGGTCCCCGGCAGCCGAGCCCTCGTCGAGGAAAAGGTCCCCGGCAGCCGAGCCTTCTTCGAAAGTTTTTCTTCGGCAGCCGAGCACTCATCGAAAATTTTTTCTTCGGCAGCCGAGTCCTCGTCGAGGAAAAGGTCCCCGGCAGCCGAGCCCTCGTCGAGGAAAAGGTCCCCGGCAGCCGAGCCCTCGTCGAGGAAAAGGTCCCCGGCAGCCGAGCCTTCTTCGAAAGTTTTTCTTCGGCAGCCGAGCACTCATCGAAAATTTTTTCTTCGGCAGCCGAGCCCTCGTCGAGGAAAAGGTCCCCGGCAGCCGAGCCCTCGTCGAGGAAAAGGTCCCCGGCAGCCGAGCCTTCTTCGAAAGTTTTTCTTCGGCAGCCGAGCACTCATCGAAAATTTTTTCTTCGGCAGCCGAGCCCTCGTCGAGGAAAAGGTCCCCAGCAGCCGAGCCCTCGTCGAGGAAAAGGTCCCCGGCAGCCGAGCCCTCGTCGAGGAAAAGGTCCCCGGCAGCCGAGCCCTCGTCGAGGAAAAGGTCCCCGGCAGCCGAGCCCTCGTCGAGGAAAAGGTCCCCGGCAGCCGAGCCCTCGTCGAGGAAAAGGTCCCCGGCAGCCGAGCCTTCTTCGAAAATTTTTTCTTCGGCAGCCGAGCCCTCGTCGAAAATTTTTTCTTCGGCAGCCGAGCCCTCTTCGAGGAAAAGGTCCCCGGCAGCCGAGACCTCGTCGAGGAAAAGGTCCCCGGCAGCCGAGCCCTCGTCGAGGAAAAGGTCCCCGGCAACCGAGCCTTCTTCGAAAGTTTTTCTTCGGCAGACGAGCACTCATCGAAAATTTTTTCTTCGGCAGCCGAGCCCTCGTCGAGGAAAAGGTCCCCGGCAGCCGAGCCCTCGTCGAGGAAAAGGTCCCCGGCAGCCGAGCCCTCGTCGAGGAAAAGGTCCCCGGCAGCCGAGCCCTCGTCGAGGAAAAGGTCCCCCGGCAGCCGAGCCTTCTTCGAAAGTTTTTCTTCGGCAGCCGAGCACTCATCGAAAATTTTTTCTTCGGCAGCCGAGCCCTCGTCAAGGAAAAGGTCCCCGGCAGCCGAGCCCTCGTCGAGGAAAAGGTCCCCGGCAGCCGAGCCCTCGTCGAGGAAAAGGTCCCCGGCAGCCGAGCCTTCTTCGAAAGTTTTTCTTCGGCAGACGAGCACTCATCGAAAATTTTTTCTTCGGCAGCCGAGCCCTCGTCGAGGAAAAGGTCCCCGGCAGCCGAGCCCTCGTCGAGGAAAAGGTCCCCGGCAGCCGAGCCTTCTTCGAAAGTTTTTCTTCGGCAGCCGAGCACTCATCGAAAATTTTTTCTTCGGCAGCCGAGCCCTCATCGAGGAAAAGGTCCCCGGCAGCCGAGCCCTCGTCGAGGAAAAGGTCCCCGGCAGCCGAGACTTCTTCGAAAATTTTTTCTTCGGCAGCCGAGCCCTCGTCGAAAATTTTTTCTTCGGCAGCCGAGCCCTCGTCGAGGAAAAGGTCCCCGGCAGCCGAGCCCTCGTCGAGGAAAAGGTCCCCGGCAGCCGAGCCCTCGTCGAGGAAAAGGTCCCCCGGCAGCCGAGCCTTCTTCGAAAGATTTTCTTCGGCAGACGAGCACTCATCGAAAATATTTCCTTCGGCAGCCGAGCCCTCGTCGAGGAAAAGGTCCCCGGCAGCCGAGCCCTCGTCGAGGAAAAGGTCCCCGGCAGCCGAGCCCTCGTCGAGGAAAAGGTCCCCGGCAGCCGAGCCTTCTTCGAAAGTTTTTCTTCGGCAGCCGAGCACTCATCGAAAATTTTTTCTTCGGCAGCCGAGCCCTCGTCGAGGAAAAGGTCCCCGGCAGCCGAGCCTTCTTCGAAAGTTTTTCTTCGGCAGCCGAGCACTCATCGAAAATTTTTTCTTCGGCAGCCGAGCCCTCGTCGAGGAAAAGGTCCCCGGCAGCCGAGCCCTCGTCGAGGAAAAGGTCCCCGGCAGCCGAGCCCTCGTCGAGGAAAAGGTCCCCGGCAGCCGAGCCTTCTTCGAAAATTTTTTCTTCGGCAGCCGAGCCCTCGTCGAAAATTTTTTCTTCGGCAGCCGAGCCCTCGTCGAGGAAAAGGTCCCCGGCAGCCGAGCCCTCGTCGAGGAAAAGGTCCCCGGCAGCCGAGCCCCTCGTCGAGGAAAAGGTCCCCGGCAGCCGAGCCTTCTTCGAAACTTTTTCTTCGGCAGACGAGCACTCATCGAAAATTTTTCCTTCGGCAGCCGAGCCCTCGTCGAGGAAAAGGTCCCCGGCAGCCGAGCCCTCGTCGAGGAAAAGGTCCCGGCAGCCGAGCCCTCGTCGAGGAAAAGGTCCCCGGCAGCCGAGCCTTCTTCGAAAGTTTTTCTTCGGCAGCCGAGCACTCATCGAAAATTTTTTCTTCGGCAGCCGAGCCCTCGTCGAGGAAAAGGTCCCCGGCAGCCGAGCCCTCGTCGAGGAAAAGGTCCCCGGCAGCCGAGCCCTCGTCGAGGAAAAGGTCCCCGGCAGCCGAGCCTTCTTCGAAAATTTTTTCTTCGGCAGCCGAGCCCTCGTCGAGGAAAAGGTCCCCGGCAGCCGAGCCCTCGTCGAGGAAAAGGTCCCCGGCAGCCGAGCCTTCTTCGAAAGTTTTTCTTCGGCAGACGAGCACACATCGAAAATTTTTTCTTCGGCAGCCGAGCCCTCGTCGAGGAAAAGGTCCCCGGCAGCCGAGCCCTCGTCGAGGAAAAGGTCCCCGGCAGCCGAGCCTTCTTCGAAAATATTTTCTTCGGCAGCCGAGCCCTCGTCGAAAATTTTTTCTTCGGCAGCCGAGCCCTCGTCGAGGAAAAGGTCCCCGGCAGCCGAGCCCTCGTCGTGGAAAAGGTCCCCGGCAGCCGAGCCCTCGTCGAGGAAAAGGTCCCCCGGCAGCCGAGCCTTCTTCGAAAGTTTTTTCTTCGGCAGCCGAGCACTCATCGAAAATTTTTTCTTCGGCAGCCGAGTCCTCGTCGAGGAAAAGGTCCCCGGCAGCCGAGCACTCGTCGAGGAAAAGGTCCCCGGCAGCCGAGCCCTCGTCGAGGAAAAGGTCCCCGGCAGCCGAGCCTTCTTCGAAAGTTTTTCTTCGGCAGCCGAGCACTCATCGAAAATTTTTTCTTCGGCAGCCGAGCCCTCGTCGAGGAAAAGGTCCCCGGCAGCCGAGCCCTCGTCGAGGAAAAGGTCCCCGGCAGCCGAGCCTTCTTCGAAAGTTTTTCTTCGGCAGCCGAGCACTCATCGAAAATTTTTTCTTCGGCAGCCGAGCCCTCGTCGAGGAAAAGGTCCCCAGCAGCCGAGCCCTCGTCGAGGAAAAGGTCCCCGGCAGCCGAGCCCTCGTCGAGGAAAAGGTCCCCGGCAGCCGAGCCCTCGTCGAGGAAAAGGTCCCCGGCAGCCGAGCCTTCTTCGAAAATTTTTTCTTCGGCAGCCGAGCCCTCGTCGAAAATTTTTTCTTCGGCAGCCGAGCCCTCTTCGAGGAAAAGGTCCCCGGCAGCCGAGACCTCGTCGAGGAAAAGGTCCCCGGCAGCCGAGCACTCGTCGAGGAAAAGGTCCCCGGCAACCGAGCCTTCTTCGAAAGTTTTCTTCGGCAGACGAGCACTCATCGAAATTTTTTCTTCGGCAGCCGAGCCCTCGTCGAGGAAAAGGTCCCCGGCAGCCGAGCCCTCGTCGAGGAAAAGGTCCCCGGCAGCCGAGCCCTCGTCGAGGAAAAGGTCCCCGGCAGCCGAGCCCTCGTCGAGGAAAAGGTCCCCGGCAGCCGAGCCTTCTTCGAAAGTTTTTCTTCGGCAGCCGAGCACTCATCGAAAATTTTTTCTTCGGCAGCCGAGCCCTCGTCAAGGAAAAGGTCCCCGGCAGCCGAGCCCTCGTCGAGGAAAAGGTCCCCGGCAGCCGAGCCCTCGTCGAGGAAAATGTCCCCGGCAGCCGAGCCTTCTTCGAAAGTTTTTCTTCGGCAGACGAGCACTCATCGAAAATTTTTTCTTCGGCAGCCGAGCCCTCGTCGAGGAAAAGGTCCCCGGCAGCCGAGCCCTCGTCGAGGAAAAGGTCCCCGGCAGCCGAGCCCTCGTCGAGGAAAAGGTCCCCGGCAGCCGAGCCCTCGTCGAGGAAAAGGTCCCCGGCAGCCGAGCCCTCGTCGAGGAAAAGGTCCCCGGCAGCCGAGCCTTCTTCGAAAGTTTTTCTTCGGCAGCCGAGCACTCATCGAAAATTTTTTCTTCGGCAGCCGAGCCCTCGTCGAGGAAAAGGTCCCCGGCAGCCGAGCCCTCGTCGAGGAAAAGGTCCCCGGCAGCCGAGCCCTCGTCGAGGAAAAGTCCCCGGCAGCAGAGCCTTCTTCGAAAATTTTTTCTTCGGCAGCCGAGCCCTCGTCGAAAATTTTTTCTTCGGCAGCCGAGCCCTCGTCGAGGAAAAGGTCCCCGGCAGCCGAGCCCTCGTCGAGGAAAAGGTCCCCGGCAGCCGAGCCTTCTTCGAAAGTTTTTCTTCGGCAGACGAGCACTCATCGAAAAT
>NW_026293298.1:0-62326 GCF_026419915.1 Harpia harpyja | reverse complement strand
ATGTACTAGGCACAACAGCACTGGGGATTTGTGCTTTCCCAGAGACGCAACATCTCATGGCGCTCAGCCGTGTCAGAGCCTCTTGCCGAAAAGGCAAACGTCCGGCTGCTTCTCCCACAGGGAAGGGCCCAGACCTGAAAGCTGTTGCTGCTCTTCACGGTGCCTTGGCGCCCTATCTACAGGCACAACAGCACTGGGTATCTGTGCTTTCCCAGAGACGCAACATCTCATGGCGCTCGGCCGCGGCAGAGCCTCTTGCAAAAAAAGGCAAACATCCGGCTCCTTCTCCCACAGGGAAGGGCCCAGCCCTGAAAGCTCTTGCTGCTCTTCACGGTGCCTTGCCGCCCTATCTACAGGCACAACAGCACTGAGCATCTGGGCTTTCCCAGAGACGCAACATCTCATGGCGCTCGGCGCGGCAGAGCCTCTTGCCAAAAAGGCAAACGTCCGGCTCCTTCTCCCACTGGGAAGGGCGCAGCCCTGAAAGCTCTTGCTGCTCTTCACGGTGCCTTGCCGCCCTATCTACAGGCACATTATCCCTGGGGATCTGGGCTTTCCCAGAGACGCAACATCTCATTGCGATCGGCCACGGCAGAGCCTCTTGCCGAAAAGCAAACGTCCGGCTCCTTCTCCCACAGGGAAGGGCCCAGCCCTGAAAGCTGTTGCTGTTCTTCACGGTGCCTTGGCACCCAATCTACAGGCACAACAGCACTGGGGATCTGGGCTTTCCCAGAGACGCAACATCTCATAGCGCTCGGCCGCGGCAGAGCCTCTTGCCGAAAAGGCAAATATCCGGCTCCTTCTGCCACAGGGAAGGGCCTAGCCTGAAAGCTGTTGCTGCTCTTCACGGTGCCTTGGCGCCCTATCTACAGGCATAACACCACTGGGGATTTGGGCTTTCCCTGAGACGCAACATCTCATGGCGCTCGGTCGCGGCACAGCCTCTTGCCGAAAAGGCAAACGTCCGGCTCCTTCTCCCACAAAGAAGGCCCAGCCCTGAAAGCTGTTGCTGATCTTCACCTAACCTTGGTGCCCTATGTACTAGGCAAAACAGCACTGGGGATTTGTGCTTTCCCAGAGACGCAACATCTCATGGCGCTCGGCCGCGGCAGAGCCTCTTGCCGAAAAGGCAAACGTCCGGCTCCTTCTACCACAGGGAAACACCCAGCCCTGAAAGCTGTTGCTGCTCTTCACGGTGCCTTGGTGCCCTATCTACAGGCACAACAGCACTGGGGATCTGGGCTTTCCCAGAGACGCAACATCTCATGGCGCTCGGCCGCGGCAGAGCCTCTTGCCAAAAAGGCAAACGTCCGGCTCCTTCTCCCACAGGGAAGGGCCCAGCCCTGAAAGCTCTTGCTGCTCTTCATGGTGCCTTGGCGCCCTATCTACAGGCACAACAGCACTGGGGATTTGTGCTTTCCCAGATACGCAACATCTCATGACGATCGGCCACGGCAGAGCCTCTTGCCGAAAAGGCAAACGTCCGGCTCCTTCTCCCACAGGGAAGGGCCCAGTCCTGAAAGCTGTTGCTGCTCTTCACGGTGCCTTGGCGCCCTTTCTACAGGCACAACAGCAGTGCGGATCTGGGCTTTCCCACAGACGCAACATCTCATGGCGCTCGGCCGCGGCAGAGCCTCTTGCCGAAAAGGCAAAAGTCCGGCTCCTTCTCCCACAGGGAAGGACCGAGCCCTGAAAGCTGTTGCTGCTCTTCATGGTGCCTTGGCACCCTATCTACAGGCACAACAGCACTGGGGATCTGGGCTTTCCCAGACACGCAACATCTCATGGCGCTCAGCCGTGTCACAGCCTCTTGCCGAATAGGCAAACGTCCGGCTCCTTCTCCCACAGGGAAGGGCCCAGCCCTGATAGCTGTTGCTGATCTTCACCTAACCTTGGTGCCCTATGTACTAGGTACAAACAGCACTGGGGATTTGTGCTTTCCCAGAGACGCAACATCTCATGGCGCTCGGCCGTGGCAGAGCCTCTTGCCGAAAGGGCAAACATCCGGCTCCTTCTCCCACAGGGAAGGGCCCAGCCCTGAAAGCTGTTGCTGCTCTTCACGGTGCCTTGGCGCCCTATCTACAGGCACAACAGCACTGGGCATCTGGGCTTTCCCAGAGACGCAACATCTTATGGCGCTCGGCCGCGGCAGAGCCTCTTGCTGAAAAGGCAAACGTCCGGCTCCTTCTCCCACAGGGAAGGGCCCAGCCCTGAAAGCTGTTGCTGCTCTTCACGGTGCCTTGGCGCCCTATCTACAGGCACAACAGCACTGGGGATCTGGGCTTTCCCTGAGAAGCAACATCTCATGGCGCTCGTTCGCGGCAGAGCCTCTTGCCGAAAAGGCAAACGTCCGGCTCCTTCTCCCACAGGGAAGGGCCCAGCCCTGAAAGCTGTTGCTGATCTTCACCTACCTTGGTGCCCTATGTACTAGGCACAACAGCACTGGGGATTTGTGCTTTCCCAGAGACGCAACATCTCATGGCGCTCGGCCGTGGCAAAGCCTCTTGCCGAAAAGGCAAACGTCCGGCTCCTTCTCCCACAGGGAAGGGCCCAGCCCTGAAAGCTGTTGCTGCTCTTCATGGTGCCTTTGGCGCCCTATCTACAGGCACAACAGCACTGGGGATCTGGGCTTTCCCAGAGACGCAACATCTCATGGCGCTCGGCCGCGGCAGAGCCTCTTGCCGAAAAGGCAAACGTCCGGCTCCTTCTCCCACTGGGAAGGGCCCAGCCCTGAAAGCTGTTCCTGCTCTTCACGGTGCCTTGGCGCCCTATCTACAGGCACATTATCACTGGGGATCTGGGCTTTCCCGGAGACGCAACATCTCATGGCGCTCGGCCGCGGCAGAGCCTCTTGCCGAAAAGGCAAACGTCCGGCTCCTTCTCCCACAGGAAGGGCCCAGCCCTGAAAGCTGTTGCTGATCTTCACCTAACCTTGGTGCCCTATGTACTAGGCACAACAGCACTGGGGATTTGTGCTTTCCCAGAGACGCAACATCTCATGGCGCTCGGCCGCAGGCAGAGCCTCTTGCGGAAAAGGCAAACGTCCGGCTCCTTCTCCAACAGGGAAAAACCCAGCCCTGAAAGCTGTTGCTGCTCTTCACGGTGCCTTGGCGCCCTATCTACAGGCACAACAGCACTGGGGATTTGTGCTTTCCCAGATACGCAACATCTCATGACGATCGGCCACGGCAGAGCCTCTTGCCGAAAAGGCAAACGTCCGGCTCCTTCTCCCACAGGGAAGGGCCCAGTCCTGAAAGCTGTTGCTGCTCTTCACGGTGCCTTGGCGCCCTATCTACAGGCACAACAGCACTGGGGGTCGGTGCTTTCCCAGACACGCAACATCTCATGGCGCTCGTTCGCGGCAGAGCCTCTTGCCGAATAGGTAAACGTCCGGCTCCTTCTCCCACAGGGAAGGGCCCAGCCCTGAAAGCTGTTGCTGATCTTAACCTAACCTTCGTGCCTTATGTACTGGGCACAACAGCAGTGCGGATCTGGGCTTTCCAGAGACGCAACATCTCATCTCGCTCGGCCGTGGCAGAGCATCTTGCCAAAAAGGCAAACGTCCGGCTCCTTCTCCCACATGGAAACGCCCAGACCTGAAAGCTGTTGCTGCTCTTCACGGTGCCTTGGCGCCCTATCTACAGGCACAACAGCACTGGGGATCTGGGCTTTCCCAGAGACGTAACATCTCATGGCGCTCGTTCGCGGCACAGCCTCTTGCCGAATAGGCAAACGTCCGGCTCCTTCTCCCACAGGGAAGGGCCCAGCCCTGATAGCTGTTGCTGATCTTCACCTAACCTTGGTGCCCTACGTACTAGGCACAACAGCACTGGGGATTTGTGCTTTCCCCAGAGACGCAACATCTCATGGCGCTCGGCCGTGGCAGAGCCTCTTGCCGAAAGGGCAAACGTCCGGCTCCTTCTCCCACAGGGAAGGGCCCAGCCCTGAAAGCTCTTGCTGCTCTTCACGGTGCCTTGGCGCCATATCTACAGGCACAACAGCACTGGGGATCTGGGCTTTCCCTGAGAAGCAACATCTCATGGCGCTCGTTGGCGGCAGAGCCTCTTGCCGAAAAGGCAAACGTCCAGCTCCTTCTCCCACAGGGAAGGGCCCAGCCCTGAAAGCTGTTGCTGATCTTCACCTAACGTTGGTGCCCTATGTACTAGGCACAACAGCACTGGGGATTTGTGCTTTCCCAGAGACGCAACATCTCATGGCGCTCGGCCGTGGCAGAGCCTCTTGCCGAAAATGCAAACGTCCGGCTCCTTCTCCACAGGGAAGGGCCCAGCCCTGAAAGCTGTTGCTGCTCTTCATGGTGCCTTGGCGCCCTATCTACAGGCACAACAGCACTGGGGATCTGGGCTTTCCCAGAGACGCAACATCTCATGGCGCTCGGCCGCGGCAGAGCCTCTTTCCGAAAAGGCAAACGTCCGGCTCCTTCTCCCACAGGGGAAGGGCCCAGCCCTGAAAGCTGTTCCTGCTCTTCACGGTGCCTTGGCGCCCTATCTACAGGCACAACAGCAGTGTGGATCTGGGCTTTCCCAGAGACGCAACATCTCATGGCGCTCGGCCGCGGCAGAACCTCTTGCCGAAAAGGCAAACGTCCGGCTCATTCTCCCACAGGGAAGGGCCCAGCCCTGAAAGCTGTTGCTGCTCTTCATGGTGCCTTGGCACCCTATCTACAGGCACAACAGCACTGGGGATCTGGGCTTTCCCAGACACGCAACATCTCATGGCGCTCGGCTGCGGCAGAGCCTCTTGCCGAAAAGGCAAACCTCCGGCTCCGTCTTCCACAGGTAAACACCCAGCCCTGAAAGCTGTTGCTGCTCTTCATTGTGCCTTGGCACCCTATCTACAGGCACAACAGCACTGGGGATCGGTGCTTTCCCAGACACGCAACACCTCATGTAGCTCGGACGCGGCAGAGCCTCTTGCCGAAAAGGCAAACGTCCGGCTCCTTCTCCCACAAGGAATGACCCAGCCCTGAAAGCTGTTGCTGCTCTTCACGGTGCCTTGGCGCCCTATCTACAGACACAACAGCACTGGGGATCTGGGCTTTCCCTGAGACCTAACATCTCATGGCGCTCGTTCGCGGCAGAGCCTCTTGCTGAATAGGCAAACGTCCGGCTCCTTCTCCCACAGGGAAGGGCCCAGCCCTGAAAGCTGTTGCTGATCTTCACCTAACCTTGGTGCCCTATGTACTGGGCTCAACAGCAGTGCGGATCTGGGCTTTCCCAGAGACGCAACATCTCATGGCGCGCTGGCCGCGGCAGAGCCTCTTGCCAAAAAGGCAATCGTCCGGCTCCTTCTCCCACAGGGAAGTGCCCAGCCCTGAAAGCTGTTGCTGCTCTTCACGGTGCCTTGGTGCCCTATCTACAGGCACATTATCCCTGGGGATCTGGGCTTTCCCAGAGACGCAACATCTCATGGCGCTCGTTCGCGGCAGAGCCTCTTGCCGAAAAGGCAAACGTCCGGCTCCTTCTGCCACAAGGAAGGGCCCAGCCCTGAAAGCTGTTGCTGCTCTTCATGGTGCCTTGGCGCCCTATCTACAGGCACAAAAGCACTGGGGATCTGGGCTTTCCCTTAGAAGTAACATCTCATGGCGCTCGGTCGCGGCACAGCCTCTTGCCGAATAGGCAAACGTCCGGCTCCTTCTCCCACAGGGAAGGGCCTAGCCCTGAAAGCTGTTGCTGCTCTTCACGGTGCCTTGGCGCCCTATCTACAGGCATAACACCACTGGGGATTTGGGCTTTCCCTGAGACGCAACATCTCATGGCGCTCGGTCGCGGCACAGCCTCTTGCCGAAAAGGCAAACGTCCGGCTCCTTCTCCCACAAAGAAGGGCCCAGCCCTGAAAGCTGTTGCTGATCTTCACCTAACCTTGGTGCCCTATGTACTAGGCAAAACAGCACTGGGGATTTGTGCTTTCCCAGAGACGCAACATCTCATGGCGCTCGGCCGCGGCAGAGCCTCTTGCCGAAAAGGCAAACGTCCGGCTCCTTCTACCACAGGGAAACACCCAGCCCTGAAAGCTGTTGCTGCTCTTCACGGTGCCTTGGTGCCCTATCTACAGGCACAACAGCACTGGGGATCTGGGCTTTCCCAGAGACGCAACATCTCATGGCGCTCGGCCGCGGCAGAGCCTCTTGCCAAAAAGGCAAACGTCCGGCTCCTTCTCCCACAGGGAAGGGCCCAGCCCTGAAAGCTCTTGCTGCTCTTCATGGTGCCTTGGCGCCCTATCTACAGGCACAACAGCACTGGGGATTTGTGCTTTCCCAGATACGCAACATCTCATGACGATCGGCCACGGCAGAGCCTCTTGCCGAAAAGGCAAACGTCCGGCTCCTTCTCCCACAGGGAAGGGCCCAGTCCTGAAAGCTGTTGCTGCTCTTCACGGTGCCTTGGCGCCCTTTCTACAGGCACAACAGCAGTGCGGATCTGGGCTTTCCCACAGACGCAACATCTCATGGCGCTCGGCCGCGGCAGAGCCTCTTGCCGAAAAGGCAAAAGTCCGGCTCCTTCTCCCACAGGGAAGGACCGAGCCCTGAAAGCTGTTGCTGCTCTTCATGGTGCCTTGGCACCCTATCTACAGGCACAACAGCACTGGGGATCTGGGCTTTCCCAGACACGCAACATCTCATGGCGCTCAGCCGTGTCACAGCCTCTTGCCGAATAGGCAAACGTCCGGCTCCTTCTCCCACAGGGAAGGGCCCAGCCCTGATAGCTGTTGCTGATCTTCACCTAACCTTGGTGCCCTATGTACTAGGTACAACAGCACTGGGGATTTGTGCTTTCCCAGAGACGCAACATCTCATGGCGCTCGGCCGTGGCAGAGCCTCTTGCCGAAAGGGCAAACATCCGGCTCCTTCTCCCACAGGGAAGGGCCCAGCCCTGAAAGCTGTTGCTGCTCTTCACGGTGCCTTGGCGCCCTATCTACAGGCACAACAGCACTGGGCATCTGGGCTTTCCCAGAGACGCAACATCTTATGGCGCTCGGCCGCGGCAGAGCCTCTTGCTGAAAAGGCAAACGTCCGGCTCCTTCTCCCACAGGGAAGGGCCCAGCCCTGAAAGCTGTTGCTGCTCTTCACGGTGCCTTGGCGCCCTATCTACAGGCACAACAGCACTGGGGATCTGGGCTTTCCCTGAGAAGCAACATCTCATGGCGCTCGTTCGCGGCAGAGCCTCTTGCCGAAAAGGCAAACGTCCGGCTCCTTCTCCCACAGGGAAGGGCCCAGCCCTGAAAGCTGTTGCTGATCTTCACCTAACCTTGGTGCCCTATGTACTAGGCACAACAGCACTGGGGATTTGTGCTTTCCCAGAGACGCAACATCTCATGGCGCTCGGCCGTGGCAAAGCCTCTTGCCGAAAAGGCAAACGTCCGGCTCCTTCTCCCACAGGGAAGGGCCCAGCCCTGAAAGCTGTTGCTGCTCTTCATGGTGCCTTGGCGCCCTATCTACAGGCACAACAGCACTGGGGATCTGGGCTTTCCCAGAGACGCAACATCTCATGGCGCTCGGCCGCGGCAGAGCCTCTTGCCGAAAAGGCAAACGTCCGGCTCCTTCTCCCACTGGGAAGGGCCCAGCCCTGAAAGCTGTTCCTGCTCTTCACGGTGCCTTGGCGCCCTATCTACAGGCACATTATCACTGGGGATCTGGGCTTTCCCGGAGACGCAACATCTCATGGCGCTCGGCCGCGGCAGAGCCTCTTGCCGAAAAGGCAAACGTCCGGCTCCTTCTCCCACAGGGAAGGGCCCAGCCCTGAAAGCTGTTGCTGATCTTCACCTAACCTTGGTGCCCTATGTACTAGGCACAACAGCACTGGGGATTTGTGCTTTCCCAGAGACGCAACATCTCATGGCGCTCGGCCGCGGCAGAGCCTCTTGCGGAAAAGGCAAACGTCCGGCTCCTTCTCCAACAGGGAAAAACCCAGCCCTGAAAGCTGTTGCTGCTCTTCACGGTGCCTTGGCGCCCTATCTACAGGCACAACAGCACTGGGGATTTGTGCTTTCCCAGATACGCAACATCTCATGACGATCGGCCACGGCAGAGCCTCTTGCCGAAAAGGCAAACGTCCGGCTCCTTCTCCCACAGGGAAGGGCCCAGTCCTGAAAGCTGTTGCTGCTCTTCACGGTGCCTTGGCGCCCTATCTACAGGCACAACAGCACTGGGGGTCGGTGCTTTCCCAGACACGCAACATCTCATGGCGCTCGTTCGCGGCAGAGCCTCTTGCCGAATAGGTAAACGTCCGGCTCCTTCTCCCACAGGGAAGGGCCCAGCCCTGAAAGCTGTTGCTGATCTTAACCTAACCTTGGTGCCTTATGTACTGGGCACAACAGCAGTGCGGATCTGGGCTTTCCAGAGACGCAACATCTCATCTCGCTCGGCCGTGGCAGAGCATCTTGCCAAAAAGGCAAACGTCCGGCTCCTTCTCCCACATGGAAACGCCCAGACCTGAAAGCTGTTGCTGCTCTTCACGGTGCCTTGGCGCCCTATCTACAGGCACAACAGCACTGGGGATCTGGGCTTTCCCAGAGACGTAACATCTCATGTCGCTCGTTCGCGGCACAGCCTCTTGCCGAATAGGCAAACGTCCGGCTCCTTCTCCCACAGGGAAGGGCCCAGCCCTGATAGCTGTTGCTGATCTTCACCTAACCTTGGTGCCCTACGTACTAGGCACAACAGCACTGGGGATTTGTGCTTTCCCAGAGACGCAACATCTCATGGCGCTCGGCCGTGGCAGAGCCTCTTGCCGAAAGGGCAAACGTCCGGCTCCTTCTCCCACAGGGAAGGGCCCAGCCCTGAAAGCTCTTGCTGCTCTTCACGGTGCCTTGGCGCCATATCTACAGGCACAACAGCACTGGGGATCTGGGCTTTCCCTGAGAAGCAACATCTCATGGCGCTCGTTGGCGGCAGAGCCTCTTGCCGAAAAGGCAAACGTCCAGCTCCTTCTCCCACAGGGAAGGGCCCAGCCCTGAAAGCTGTTGCTGATCTTCACCTAACGTTGGTGCCCTATGTACTAGGCACAACAGCACTGGGGATTTGTGCTTTCCCAGAGACGCAACATCTCATGGCGCTCGGCCGTGGCAGAGCCTCTTGCCGAAAATGCAAACGTCCGGCTCCTTCTCCCACAGGGAAGGGCCCAGCCCTGAAAGCTGTTGCTGCTCTTCATGGTGCCTTGGCGCCCTATCTACAGGCACAACAGCACTGGGGATCTGGGCTTTCCCAGAGACGCAACATCTCATGGCGCTCGGCCGCGGCAGAGCCTCTTTCCGAAAAGGCAAACGTCCGGCTCCTTCTCCCACAGGGAAGGGCCCAGCCCTGAAAGCTGTTCCTGCTCTTCACGGTGCCTTGGCGCCCTATCTACAGGCACAACAGCAGTGTGGATCTGGGCTTTCCCAGAGACGCAACATCTCATGGCGCTCGGCCGCGGCAGAACCTCTTGCCGAAAAGGCAAACGTCCGGCTCATTCTCCCACAGGGAAGGGCCCAGCCCTGAAAGCTGTTGCTGCTCTTCATGGTGCCTTGGCACCCTATCTACAGGCACAACAGCACTGGGGATCTGGGCTTTCCCAGACACGCAACATCTCATGGCGCTCGGCTGCGGCAGAGCCTCTTGCCGAAAAGGCAAACCTCCGGCTCCGTCTTCCACAGGTAAACACCCAGCCCTGAAAGCTGTTGCTGCTCTTCATTGTGCCTTGGCACCCTATCTACAGGCACAACAGCACTGGGGATCGGTGCTTTCCCAGACACGCAACACCTCATGTAGCTCGGACGCGGCAGAGCCTCTTGCCGAAAAGGCAAACGTCCGGCTCCTTCTCCCACAAGGAATGACCCAGCCCTGAAAGCTGTTGCTGCTCTTCACGGTGCCTTGGCGCCCTATCTACAGACACAACAGCACTGGGGATCTGGGCTTTCCCTGAGACCTAACATCTCATGGCGCTCGTTCGCGGCAGAGCCTCTTGCTGAATAGGCAAACGTCCGGCTCCTTCTCCCACAGGGAAGGGCCCAGCCCTGAAAGCTGTTGCTGATCTTCACCTAACCTTGGTGCCCTATGTACTGGGCTCAACAGCAGTGCGGATCTGGGCTTTCCCAGAGACGCAACATCTCATGGCGCGCGGCCGCGGCAGAGCCTCTTGCCAAAAAGGCAATCGTCCGGCTCCTTCTCCCACAGGGAAGTGCCCAGCCCTGAAAGCTGTTGCTGCTCTTCACGGTGCCTTGGTGCCCTATCTACAGGCACATTATCCCTGGGGATCTGGGCTTTCCCAGAGACGCAACATCTCATGGCGCTCGTTCGCGGCAGAGCCTCTTGCCGAAAAGGCAAACGTCCGGCTCCTTCTGCCACAAGGAAGGGCCCAGCCCTGAAAGCTGTTGCTGCTCTTCATGGTGCCTTGGCGCCCTATCTACAGGCACAAAAGCACTGGGGATCTGGGCTTTCCCTTAGAAGTAACATCTCATGGCGCTCGGTCGCGGCACAGCCTCTTGCCGAATAGGCAAACGTCCGGCTCCTTCTCCCACAGGGAAGGGCCCAGCCCTGAAAGCTGTTGCTGATCTTCACCTAACCTTGGTGCCCTATGTACTAGGCACAACAGCAATGGGGATTTGTGCTTTCCCAGAGACGCAACATCTCATGGCGCTCGGCCGCGGCAGAGCCTCTTGCGGAAAAGGCAAACGTCCGGCTCCTTCTCCCACAGGGAAACACCCAGCCCTGAAAGCTGTTGCTGCTCTTCACGGTGCCTTGGCGCACTATCTACAGGCACAACAGCACTGGGCATCTGTGCTTTCAAAGAGACGCAACATCTCATGGCGCTCGGCCACGGCAGAGCCTCTTGCCGAAAAGGCAAACGTCCGGCTCCTTCTCCCACAGGGAAGGGCCCAGCCCTGAAAGCTGTTGCTGATCTTCACGGTGCCTTGGTGCCCTATGTACTAGGCAAAACAGCACTGGGGATTTGTGCTTTCCCAGAGACGCAACATCTCATGGCGCTCGGCCGTGGCAGAGCCTCTTGCCGAAAAGGCAAACGTCCGGCTGCTTCTCCCACAGGGAAGGGCCCAGCCCTGAAAGCTGTTGCTGCTCTTCACGGTGCCTTGGCGCCCTATCTACAGGCACAACAGAAGTGCTGATCTGTGCTTTCCCTGAGAAGCAACATCTCATGGCGCTCGGCCGCGGCAGCGCCTCTTGCCGAATAGGCAAACGTCCGGCTCCTTCTCCCACAGGGACGGTACCAGCCCTGAAAGCTGTTGCTGCACTTCACCTACGCTTGGCACCCTATCTACAGGCACAACAGCACTGGGGATCTGGGCTTTCCCTGAGACGAAACATCTCATGGCGCCCGTTCGCGGCACAGCCTCTTGCCGAATAGGCAAACGTCCGGCTCCTTCTCCCACAGGGAAGGGCCCAGCCTTGATAGTTGTTGCTGATCTTCACCTAACCTTGGTGCCCTATGTACTAGGCACAACATCACTGGGGATTTGTGCTTTCCCAGAGACGCAACATCTCATGGCGCTCAGCCGTGTCAGAGCCTCTTGCCGAAAAGGAAAACGTCCGGCTCATTGTCTCACAAGTAAAGGCCCAGCCCTGAAAGCTGTTGCTGCTCTTCACGGTGCCTTGGCGCCCTATCTACAGGCACAACAGCACTGGGTATCTGTGCTTTCCCAGAGGCGCAACATCTCATGGCGCTCGGCCGCGGCAGAGCCTCTTGCCGAAAAGGCAAACATCCGGCTCCTTCTCCCACAGGGAAGTGCCCAGCCCTGAAAGCTCTTGCTGCTCTTCACGGTGCCTTGCCGCCCTATCTACAGGCACAACAGCACTGAGCATCTGGGCTTTCCCAGAGACGCAACATCTCATGGCGCTCGGCGCGGCAGAGCCTCTTGCCAAAAAGGCAAACGTCCGGCTCCTTCTCCCACTGGGAAGGGCGCAGCCCTGAAAGCTCTTGCTGCTCTTCACGGTGCCTTGGCGCCCTATCTACAGGCACAACAGCACTGGGCATCTGTGCTTTCCCAGAGACGCAACATCTCATTGCGATCGGCCACGGCAGAGCCTCTTGCCGAAAAGCAAACGTCCGGCTCCTTCTCCCACAGGGAAGGGCCCAGCCCTGAAAGCTGTTGCTGTTCTTCACAGTGCCTTGGCAACCAATCTACAGGGACAACAGCACTGGGGATCTGGGCTTTCCCAGAGACGCAACATCTCATAGCGCTCGGCCGCGGCAGAGCCTCTTGCCGAAAAGGCAAATGTCCGGCTCCTTCTGCCACAGGGAAGGGCCTAGCCCTGAAAGCTGTTGCTGCTCTTCACGGTGCCTTGGCGCCCTATCTACAGGCATAACACCACTGGGGATTTGGGCTTTCCCTGAGACGCAACATCTCATGGCGCTCGGTCGCGGCACAGCCTCTTGCCGAAAAGGCAAACGTCCGGCTCCTTCTCCCACTGGGAAAGGCCCAGCCCTGAAAGCTGTTGCTGATCTTCACCTAACCTTGGTGCCCTATGTACTAGGCAAAACAGCACTGGGGATTTGTGCTTTCCCAGAGACGCAACATCTCATGGCGCTCGGCCGCGGCAGAGCCTCTTGCGGAAAAGGCAAACGTCCGGCTCCTTCTCCCACAGGGAAACACCCAGCCCTGAAAGCTGTTGCTGCTCTTCACGGTGCCTTGGCGCACTATCTACAGGCACAACAGCACTGGGCATCTGTGCTTTCAAAGAGACGCAACATCTCATGGCGCTCGGCCACGGCAGAGCCTCTTGCCGAAAAGGCAAACGTCCGGCTCCTTCTCCCACAGGGAAGGGCCCAGCCCTGAAAGCTGTTGCTGATCTTCACGGTGCCTTGGTGCCCTATGTACTAGGCAAAACAGCACTGGGGATTTGTGCTTTCCCAGAGACGCAACATCTCATGGCGCTCGGCCGTGGCAGAGCCTCTTGCCGAAAAGGCAAACGTCCGGCTGCTTCTCCCACAGGGAAGGGCCCAGCCCTGAAAGCTGTTGCTGCTCTTCACGGTGCCTTGGCGCCCTATCTACAGGCACAACAGAAGTGCTGATCTGTGCTTTCCCTGAGAAGCAACATCTCATGGCGCTCGGCCGCGGCAGCGCCTCTTGCCGAATAGGCAAACGTCCGGCTCCTTCTCCCACAGGGACGGTACCAGCCCTGAAAGCTGTTGCTGCACTTCACCTACGCTTGGCACCCTATCTACAGGCACAACAGCA
Source organism: Harpia harpyja (assembly GCF_026419915.1). Classification (NCBI taxonomy): domain Eukaryota; kingdom Metazoa; phylum Chordata; class Aves; order Accipitriformes; family Accipitridae; genus Harpia; species Harpia harpyja. The sequence continues at coordinate 49,141 of NW_026293298.1, read as the reverse complement.
CTGGGGATCTGGGCTTTCCCTGAGACGAAACATCTCATGGCGCCCGTTCGCGGCACAGCCTCTTGCCGAATAGGCAAACGTCCGGCTCCTTCTCCCACAGGGAAGGGCCCAGCCTTGATAGTTGTTGCTGATCTTCACCTAACCTTGGTGCCCTATGTACTAGGCACAACATCACTGGGGATTTGTGCTTTCCCAGAGACGCAACATCTCATGGCGCTCAGCCGTGTCAGAGCCTCTTGCCGAAAAGGAAAACGTCCGGCTCATTGTCTCACAAGTAAAGGCCCAGCCCTGAAAGCTGTTGCTGCTCTTCACGGTGCCTTGGCGCCCTATCTACAGGCACAACAGCACTGGGTATCTGTGCTTTCCCAGAGGCGCAACATCTCATGGCGCTCGGCCGCGGCAGAGCCTCTTGCCGAAAAGGCAAACATCCGGCTCCTTCTCCCACAGGGAAGTGCCCAGCCCTGAAAGCTCTTGCTGCTCTTCACGGTGCCTTGCCGCCCTATCTACAGGCACAACAGCACTGAGCATCTGGGCTTTCCCAGAGACGCAACATCTCATGGCGCTCGGCGCGGCAGAGCCTCTTGCCAAAAAGGCAAACGTCCGGCTCCTTCTCCCACTGGGAAGGGCGCAGCCCTGAAAGCTCTTGCTGCTCTTCACGGTGCCTTGGCGCCCTATCTACAGGCACAACAGCACTGGGCATCTGTGCTTTCCCAGAGACGCAACATCTCATTGCGATCGGCCACGGCAGAGCCTCTTGCCGAAAAGCAAACGTCCGGCTCCTTCTCCCACAGGGAAGGGCCCAGCCCTGAAAGCTGTTGCTGTTCTTCACAGTGCCTTGGCAACCAATCTACAGGGACAACAGCACTGGGGATCTGGGCTTTCCCAGAGACGCAACATCTCATAGCGCTCGGCGCGGCAGAGCCTCTTGCCGAAAAGGCAAATGTCCGGCTCCTTCTGCCACAGGGAAGGGCCTAGCCCTGAAAGCTGTTGCTGCTCTTCACGGTGCCTTGGCGCCCTATCTACAGGCATAACACCACTGGGGATTTGGGCTTTCCCTGAGACGCAACATCTCATGGCGCTCGGTCGCGGCACAGCCTCTTGCCGAAAAGGCAAACGTCCGGCTCCTTCTCCCACTGGGAAGGGCCCAGCCCTGAAAGCTGTTGCTGATCTTCACCTAACCTTGGTGCCCTATGTACTAGGCAAAACAGCACTGGGGATTTGTGCTTTCCCAGAGACGCAACATCTCATGGCGCTCGGCCGCGGCAGAGCCTCTTGCCGAAAAGGCAAACGTCCGGCTCCTTCTCCCACAGGGAAACACCCAGCCCTGAAAGCTGTTGCTGCTCTTCACGGTGCCTTGGCGCCCTATCTACAGGCACAACAGCAGTGGGGATCTGTGCTTTCCCAGAGACGCAACATCTCCTGGTGCTCGGGCCGCGGCAGAGCCTCTTGCGGAAAAGTCAAACGTCCGGCTCCTTCTGCCACAGGGAAGGGCCCAGCCCTGAAAGCTGTTGCTGCTCATCACGGTGCCTTGGCGGCCTATCTACAGGCACAATAGAACTGGGCATCTGGGCTTTCCCAGGTACGCAACATCTCATGGCGCTCGTTCGCGGCAGAGCCTCTTGCTGAAAAGGCAAACGTCCGGCTCCTTCTCCCACAGGGAAGGGCCCAGCCCTGAAAGCTGTTGCTGCTCTTCACGGTGCCTTGGCGCCCTATCTACAGGCACAACAGAAGTGCTGATCTGTGCTTTCCCTGAGAAGCAACATCTCATGGCGCTCGGCCGCGGCAGCGCCTCTTGCCGAATAGGCAAACGTCCGGCTCCTTCTCCCACAGGGACGGTACCAGCCCTGAAAGCTGTTGCTGCACTTCACCTACGCTTGGCACCCTATCTACAGGCACAACAGCACTGGGGATCTGGGCTTTCCCTGAGACGAAACATCTCATGGCGCCCGTTCGCGGCACAGCCTCTTGCCGAATAGGCAAACGTCCGGCTCCTTCTCCCACAGGGAAGGGCCCAGCCTTGATAGTTGTTGCTGATCTTCACCTAACCTTGGTGCCCTATGTACTAGGCACAACATCACTGGGGATTTGTGCTTTCCCAGAGACGCAACATCTCATGGCGCTCAGCCGTGTCAGAGCCTCTTGCCGAAAAGGCAAACGTCCGGCTCATTGTCTCACAAGTAAAGGCCCAGCCCTGAAAGCTGTTGCTGCTCTTCACGGTGCCTTGGCGCCCTATCTACAGGCACAACAGCACTGGGTATCTGTGCTTTCCCAGAGACGCAACATCTCATGGCGCTCTGCCGCGGCAGAGCCTCTTGCTGAAAAGGCAAACATCCGGCTCCTTCTCCCACAGGGAAGTGCCCAGCCCTGAATCTCTTGCTGCTCTTCACGGTGCCTTGCCGCCCTATCTACAGGCACAACAGCACTGAGCATCTGGGCTTTCCCAGAGACGCAACATCTCATGGCGCTCGGCGCGGCAGAGCCTCTTGCCAAAAAGGCAAACGTCCGGCTCCTTCTCCCACTGGGAAGGGCGCAGCCCTGAAAGCTCTTGCTGCTCTTCACGGTGCCTTGGCGCCCTATCTACAGGCACAACAGCACTGGGCATCTGTGCTTTCCCAGAGACGCAACATCTCATTGCGATCGGCCACGGCAGAGCCTCTTGCCGAAAAGCAAACGTCCGGCTCCTTCTCCCACAGGGAAGGGCCCAGCCCTGAAAGCTGTTGCTGTTCTTCACAGTGCCTTGGCAACCAATCTACAGGGACAACAGCACTGGGGATCTGGGCTTTCCCAGAGACGCAACATCTCATAGCGCTCGGCCGCGGCAGAGCCTCTTGCCGAAAAGGCAAATGTCCGGCTCCTTCTGCCACAGGGAAGGGCCTAGCCCTGAAAGCTGTTGCTGCTCTTCACGGTGCCTTGGCGCCCTATCTACAGGCATAACACCACTGGGGATTTGGGCTTTCCCTGAGACGCAACATCTCATGGCGCTCGGCCTCGGCACAGCCTCTTGCCGAAAAGGCAAACGTCCGGCTCCTTCTCCCACTGGGAAGGGCCCAGCCCTGAAAGCTGTTGCTGATCTTCACCTAACCTTGGTGCCCTATGTACTAGGCAAAACAGCACTGGGGATTTGTGCTTTCCCAGAGACGCAACATCTCATGGCGCTCGGCCGCGGCAGAGCCTCTTGCCGAAAAGGCAAACGTCCGGCTCCTTCTCCCACAGGGAAACGCCCAGCCCTGAAAGCTGTTGCTGCTCTTCACGGTGCCTTGGTGCCCTATCTACAGGCACAACAGCAGTGGGGATCTGTGCTTTCCCAGAGACGCAACATCTCCTGGTGCTCGGCCGCGGCAGAGCCTCTTGCGGAAAAGGCAAACGTCCGGCTCCTTCTCCCACAGGGAAGGGCCCAGCCCTGAAAGCTGTTGCTGCTCTTCACGGTGCCTTGGCACCCTATCTACAGGCACAACAGCACTGGGCATCTGTGATTTCCCAGAGACGCAACATCTCATGGCGCTCGGCCGCGGCAGAGCCTCTTGCCAAAAAGGCAAACGTCCGGCTCCTTCTCCCACAGGGAAGGGCCCAGCCCTGAAAGCTGTTGCTGCTCATCACGGTGCCTTGGCGGCCTATCTACAGGCACAATAGAACTGGGCATCTGGGCTTTCCCAGAGACGCAACATCTCATGGCGCTCGTTCGCGGCAGAGCCTCTTGCCGAAAAGGCAAACGTCCGGCTCCTTCTCCCACAGGGAAGGGCCCAGACCTGAAAGTTGTTGCTGCTCTTCACCTAACCTTGGCGCCCTACCTACAGGCAGAACAGCACTGGGGATCTGGGCTTTCCCAGAGAAGCAACATCTCATGGTGCTCGTTCGCGGCACAGCCTCTTGCCGAATAGGTAAACGTCCGGCTCCTTCTCCCACAGGGAAGGGCCCAGCCCTGAAAGCTGTTGCTGATCTTCACCTAACCTTGTTGCCCTATGTACTAGGCACAACAGCACTGGGGATCTGGGCTTTCCCAGAGACGCAACATCTCATGGCGCTCGGCCGTGGCAGAGCCTCTTGCCGAAAAGCAAACGTCCGGCTCCTTCTCCCACAGGGAAGGGCCCAGTCCTGAAAGCTGTTGCTGCTCTTCACGGTGCCTTGGCGCCCTATCTACAGGCACAACAGCAGTGCGGATCTGGGCTTTCCCACAGACGCAACATCTCATGGCGCTCGGCCGCGGCAGAGCCTCTTGCCGAAAAGGCAAACGTCCGGCTCCTTCTGCCACAGGGAAGGGCCCAGCCCTGAAAGCTGTTGCTGCTCTTCATGGTGCCTTGGCACCCTATCTACAGGCACAACAGCACTGGGGATCTGGGCTTTCCCAGACACGCAACATCTCATGGCGCTCGGCTGCGGCAGAGCCTCTTGCCGAAAAGGCAAATCTCCGGCTCCTTCTTCCACAGGGAAGGGCCCAGCCCTGAAAGCTGTTGCTGCTCTTCATTGTGCCTTGGCACCCTATCTACAGGCACAACAGCACTGGGGATCGGTGCTTTCCCAGACACGCAACATCTCATGGCGCTCGTTCTCGGCAGAGCCTCTTGCCGAATAGGTAAACGTCCGGCTCCTTCTCCCACAGGGAAGGGCCCAGCCCTGAAAGCTGTTGCTGATCTTAACCTAACCTTGGTGCCTTATGTACTGGGCACAACAGCAGTGCGGATCTGGGCTTTCCCAGAGACGCAACATCTCATGGCTCTCGGCCGCGGCAGAGCCTCTTGCCAAAAAGGCAAACGTCCGGCTCCTTCTCCCACATGGGAACGCCCAGCCCTGAAAGCTGTTGCTGCTCTTCACGGTGCCTTGGTGCCCTATCTACAGGCACAACAGCACAGGGGATCTGGGCTTTCCCTGAGACGTAACATCTCATGTCGCTCGTTCGCGGCACAGCCTCTTGCCGAATAGGCAAACGTCCGGCTCCTTCTCCCACAGGGAAGGGCCCAGCCCTGATAGCTGTTGCTGATCTTCACCTAACCTTGGTGCCCTACGTACTAGGCACAACAGCACTGGGGATTTGTGCTTTCCCAGAGACGCAACATCTCATGGCGCTCGGCCGTGGCAGAGCCTCTTGCGGAAAGGGCAAACGTCCGGCTGCTTCTCCCACAGGGAAGGGCCCAGCCCTGAAAGCTGTTGCTGCTCTTCACGGTGCCTTGGCGGCCTATCTACAGGCACAATAGAACTGGGCATCTGGGCTTTCCCAGAGACGCAACATCTCATGGCGCTCGGCCGCGGCAGAGCCTCTTGCTGAAAAGGCAAACGTCCGGCTCCTTCTCCCACAGGGAAGGGCCCAGCCCTGAAAGCTGTTGCTGCTCTTCATGGTGCCTTGGCACCCTATCTACAGGCACAACAGCACTGGGGATCTGGGCTTTCCCAGACACGCAACATCTCATGGCGCTCGGCTGCGGCAGAGCCTCTTGCCGAAAAGGCAAATCTCCGGCTCCTTCTTCCACAGGGAAACACCCAGCCCTGAAAGCTGTTGCTGCTCTTCATTGTGCCTTGGCACCCTATCTACAGGCACAACAGCAGTGGGGATCTGTGCTTTCCCAGAGACGCAACATCTCCTGGTGCTCGGCCGCGGCAGAGCCTCTTGCCGAAAAGGCAAACGTCCGGCTCCTTCTGCCACAGGGAAACACCCAGCCCTGAAAGCTGTTGCTGCTCTTCACGGTGCCTTGGCGCACTATCTACAGGCACAACAGCACTGGGCATCTGTGCTTTCCCAGATAGGCAACATGTCATGGCGCTCGGCCGCGGCAGAGCCTCTTGCGGAAAAGGCAAACATCCGGCTCCTTCTCCCACAAGGAAGGGCCCAGCCCTGAAAGCTGTTGCTGCTCTTCACGGTGCCTTGGCACCCTATCTACAGGCACAACAGCACTGGGCATCTGTGCTTTCAAAGAGACGCAACATCTCCTGGCGCTCGGCCGTGGCAGAGCCTCTTGCCGAAAAGGCAAACGTCCGGCTCCTTCTCCCACAGGGAAGGGCCCAGCCCTGAAAGCTGTTGGTGATCTTCACGGTGCCTTGGTGCCCTATGTACTAGGCAAAACAGCACTGGGGACTTGTGCTTTCCCAGAGACGCAACATCTCATGGCGCTCGGCCGTGGCAGAGCCTCTTGCCGAAAAGGCAAACGTCCGGCTGCTTCTCCCACAGGGAAGGGCCCAGCCCTGAAAGCTGTTGCTGCTCTTCACGGTGCCTTGGCACCCTATCTACAGGCACAACAGCAGTGCTGATCTGGGCTTTCCCAGAGATGCAACATCTCATGGCGCTCGTTCGCGGCACAGCCTTTTGCCGAATAGGCAAACGTCCGGCTCCTTCTGCCACAGGGAAGGGCCCAGCCCTGAAAGCTGTTGCTGATCTTCACCTAACCTTGGTGCCCTATGTACTAGGCACAACAGCACTGGGGATTTGTGCTTTCCCAGAGACGCAACATCTCATGGCGCTCGGCCGCGGCAGAGCCTCTTGCCGAAAAGGCAAACGTCCGGCTCCTTCTCCCACAGGGAAGGGCCCAGCCCTGAAAGCTGTTGCTGCTCTTCACGGTGCCTTGGCACCCTATCTACAGGCACAACAGCAGTGGGGATCTGTGCTTTCAAAGAGGCGCAACATCTCCTGGCGCTCGTCCGCGGCAGAGCCTCTTGCCGAAAAGGCAAACGTCCGGCTCCTTCTCCCACAAGGAAGGGCCCAGCCCTGAAAGCTGTTGCTGCTCTTCACGGTGCCTTGGTGCCCTATCTACAGGCAAAACAGCACTGGGCATCTGTGCTTTCCCAGAAACGCAACATCTCATGGCGCTCGGCCGCGGCAGAGCCTCTTGCCGAAAAGGCAAACGTCCGGCTCCTTCTGCCACAGGGAAGGGCCCAGCCCTGAAAGCTGTTGCTGCTCTTCACGGTGCCTTGCCACCCTATCTACAGGCACAACAGCACTGGGGATCTGTGCTTTCCCTGAGAAGCAACATCTCATGGCGCTCGGCCGCGGCAGAGCCTCTTGCCGAATAGGCAAACGTCCGGCTCCTTCTCCCACAGGGATGGTCCCAGCCCTGAAAGCTGTTGCTGATCTTCACCTAACCTTGGTGCCCTATGTACTAGGCACAACAGCACTGGGGATTTGTGCTTTCCCAGAGACGCAACATCTCATGGCGCTCGGCCGCGGCAGAGCCTCTTGCGGAAAAGGCAAACGTCCGGCTCCTTCTCCCACAGGGAAGGGCCCAGCCCTGAAAGCTGTTGCTGCACTTCACCTACACTTGGCACCCTATCTACAGGCACAACAGCGCTGGGGATCTGGGCTTTCCCTGAGACGAAACATCTCATAGCGCCCGTTCGCGGCACAGGCTCTTGCCGAATAGGCAAACGTCTGGCTCCTTCTCCCACAGGGAAGGGCCCAGCCCTGATAGTTGTTGCTGATCTTCACCTAACCTTGGTGCCCTATGTACTAGGCACAACAGCACTGGGGATTTGTGCTTTCCCAGAGACGCATCATCTCATGGCGCTCAGCCGTGTCAGAGCCTCTTGCCGAAAAGGCAAACGTCCGGCTGCTTCTCCCACAGGGAAGGGCCCAGCCCTGAAAGCTCTTGCTGCTCTTCACGGTGCCTTGGCGCCCTATCTACAGGCATAACACCACTGGGGATTTGGGCTTTCCCAGAGACGCAACATCTCATGGCGCTCGGTCGCGGCACAGCCTCTTGCCGAAAAGGCAAACGTCCGGCTCCTTCTCCCTCAGGGAAGGGCCCAGCCCTGAAAGCTGTTGCTGCTCTTCACGGTGCCTTGGCGCCCTATATACAGGCACAACAGCACTGGGCATCTGTGCTTTCCCAGATAGGCAACATCTCATGGCGCTCGGCCGCGGCAGAGCCTCTTGCCGAAAAGGGAAACGTCCGGCTCCTTCTCCCACAGGGAAGGGCCCAGCCCTGAAAGCTGTTGCTGCTCTTCACGGTGCCTTGGCGCCCTATCTACAGGCACAACAGCACTGGGGATCTGGGCTTTCCCTGAGACCTAACATCTCATGGCGCTCGTTCGCGGCACAGCCTCTTGCTGAATAGGCAAACGTCCGGCTCCTTCTCCCACAGGGAAGGGCCCAGCCCTGAAAGCTGTTGCTCATCTTCACCTAACCTTGGTGCCCTATGTACTATGCACAACAGCAGTGCTGGTCTGGGCTTTCCCAGAGACACAACATCTCATGGCGCTCGGCCGCGGCAGAGCCTCTTTGCGAAAAGGCAAACGTCCAGCTCTTTCTCCCACAGGGAAGGGCCCAGCCCTGAAAGCTGTTGCTGCTCTTCACGGTGCCTTGGCGCCCTATCTACAGGCACAACAGCACTGGGCATCTGTGCTTTCCCAGAGACGCAACATCTCATGGGGCTCGTTCGCGGCAGAGGCTCTTGCTGAAAAGGCAAACGTCCGGCTCCTTCTCCCACAGGGAAGGGCCCAGCCCTGAAAGCTGTTGCTGCTCTTCATGGTGCCTTGGCGCCCTATCTACAGGCACAACAGCACTGGGGATTTGTGCTTTCACAGAGACGCAACATCTCATGGCGCTCGGCCGTGGCAGAGCCTCTTGCGGAAAGGGCAAACGTCCGGCTGCTTCTCCCACAGGGAAGGGCCCAGCCCTGAAAGCTGTTGCTGCTCTTCACGGTGCCTTGGCGGCCTATCTACAGGCACAATAGAACTGGGCATCTGGGCTTTCCCAGAGACGCAACATCTCATGGCGCTCGGCCGCGGCAGAGCCTCTTGCTGAAAAGGCAAACGTCCGGCTCCTTCTCCCACAGGGAAGGGCCCAGCCCTGAAAGCTGTTGCTGCTCTTCATGGTGCCTTGGCACCCTATCTACAGGCACAACAGCACTGGGGATCTGGGCTTTCCCAGACACGCAACATCTCATGGCGCTCGGCTGCGGCAGAGCCTCTTGCCGAAAAGGCAAATCTCCGGCTCCTTCTTCCACAGGGAAACACCCAGCCCTGAAAGCTGTTGCTGCTCTTCATTGTGCCTTGGCACCCTATCTACAGGCACAACAGCAGTGGGGATCTGTGCTTTCCCAGAGACGCAACATCTCCTGGTGCTCGGCCGCGGCAGAGCCTCTTGCCGAAAAGGCAAACGTCCGGCTCCTTCTGCCACAGGGAAACACCCAGCCCTGAAAGCTGTTGCTGCTCTTCACGGTGCCTTGGCGCACTATCTACAGGCACAACAGCACTGGGCATCTGTGCTTTCCCAGATAGGCAACATGTCATGGCGCTCGGCCGCGGCAGAGCCTCTTGCGGAAAAGGCAAACATCCGGCTCCTTCTCCCACAAGGAAGGGCCCAGCCCTGAAAGCTGTTGCCGCTCTTCACGGTGCCTTGGCACCCTATCTACAGGCACAACAGCACTGGGCATCTGTGCTTTCAAAGAGACGCAACATCTCCTGGCGCTCGGCCGTGGCAGAGCCTCTTGCCGAAAAGGCAAACGTCCGGCTCCTTCTCCCACAGGGAAGGGCCCAGCCCTGAAAGCTGTTGGTGATCTTCACGGTGCCTTGGTGCCCTATGTACTAGGCAAAACAGCACTGGGGACTTGTGCTTTCCCAGAGACGCAACATCTCATGGCGCTCGGCCGTGGCAGAGCCTCTTACCGAAAAGGCAAACGTCCGGCTGCTTCTCCCACAGGGAAGGGCCCAGCCCTGAAAGCTGTTGCTGCTCTTCACGGTGCCTTGGCACCCTATCTACAGGCACAACAGCAGTGCTGATCTGGGCTTTCCCAGAGATGCAACATCTCATGGCGCTCGTTCGCGGCACAGCCTTTTGCCGAATAGGCAAACGTCCGGCTCCTTCTGCCACAGGGAAGGGCCCAGCCCTGAAAGCTGTTGCTGATCTTCACCTAACCTTGGTGCCCTATGTACTAGGCACAACAGCACTGGGGATTTGTGCTTTCCCAGAGACGCAACATCTCATGGCGCTCGGCCGCGGCAGAGCCTCTTGCCGAAAAGGCAAACGTCCGGCTCCTTCTCCCACAGGGAAGGGCCCAGCCCTGAAAGCTGTTGCTGCTCTTCACGGTGCCTTGGCACCCTATCTACAGGCACAACAGCAGTGGGGATCTGTGCTTTCAAAGAGGCGCAACATCTCCTGGCGCTCGTCCGCGGCAGAGCCTCTTGCCGAAAAGGCAAACGTCCGGCTCCTTCTCCCACAAGGAAGGGCCCAGCCCTGAAAGCTGTTGCTGCTCTTCACGGTGCCTTGGTGCCCTATCTACAGGCAAAACAGCACTGGGCATCTGTGCTTTCCCAGAGACGCAACATCTCATGGCGCTCGGCCGCGGCAGAGCCTCTTGCCGAAAAGGCAAACGTCCGGCTCCTTCTGCCACAGGGAAGGGCCCAGCCCTGAAAGCTGTTGCTGCTCTTCACGGTGCCTTGCCACCCTATCTACAGGCACAACAGCACTGGGGATCTGTGCTTTCCCTGAGAAGCAACATCTCATGGCGCTCGGCCGCGGCAGAGCCTCTTGCCGAATAGGCAAACGTCCGGCTCCTTCTCCCACAGGGACGGTCCCAGCCCTGAAAGCTGTTGCTGATCTTCACCTAACCTTGGTGCCCTATGTACTAGGCACAACAGCACTGGGGATTTGTGCTTTCCCAGAGACGCAACATCTCATGGCGCTCGGCCGCGGCAGAGCCTCTTGCGGAAAAGGCAAACGTCCGGCTCCTTCTCCCACAGGGAAGGGCCCAGCCCTGAAAGCTGTTGCTGCACTTCACCTACACTTGGCACCCTATCTACAGGCACAACAGCACTGGGGATCTGGGCTTTCCCTGAGACGAAACATCTCATAGCGCCCGTTCGCGGCACAGCCTCTTGCCGAATAGGCAAACGTCTGGCTCCTTCTCCCACAGGGAAGGGCCCAGCCCTGATAGTTGTTGCTGATCTTCACCTAACCTTGGTGCCCTATGTACTAGGCACAACAGCACTGGGGATTTGTGCTTTCCCAGAGACGCATCATCTCATGGCGCTCAGCCGTGTCAGAGCCTCTTGCCGAAAAGGCAAACGTCCGGCTGCTTCTCCCACAGGGAAGGGCCCAGCCCTGAAAGCTCTTGCTGCTCTTCACGGTGCCTTGGCGCCCTATATACAGGCACAACAGCACTGGGCATCTGTGCTTTCCCAGATAGGCAACATCTCATGGCGCTCGGCCGCGGCAGAGCCTCTTGCCGAAAAGGGAAACGTCCGGCTCCTTCTCCCACAGGGAAGGGCCCAGCCCTGAAAGCTGTTGCTGCTCTTCACGGTGCCTTGGCGCCCTATCTACAGGCACAACAGCACTGGGGATCTGGGCTTTCCCTGAGACCTAACATCTCATGGCGCTCGTTCGCGGCACAGCCTCTTGCTGAATAGGCAAACGTCCGGCTCCTTCTCCCACAGGGAAGGGCCCAGCCCTGAAAGCTGTTGCTCATCTTCACCTAACCTTGGTGCCCTATGTACTATGCACAACAGCAGTGCTGGTCTGGGCTTTCCCAGAGACGCAACATCTCATGGCGCTCGGCCGCGGCAGAGCCTCTTTGCGAAAAGGCAAACGTCCAGCTCTTTCTCCCACAGGGAAGGGCCCAGCCCTGAAAGCTCTTGCTGCTCTTCATGGTGCCTTGGCCCCCGATCTACAGGCACAAGAGCACTGGGGATCTGGGCTTTCCCAGAGACGCAACATCTCATGGCGCTCGGCCGCGGCAGAGACTCTTGCCAAAAAGGCAAACGTCCGGTTCCTTCTCCCACAGGGAAACACCCAGCCCTGAAAGCTCCTGCTGCTCTTCACGGTGCCTTGGCGCCCTATCTACAGGCACAACAGCACTGGGGATTTGGGCTTTCCCTGAGACCTAACATCTCATGGCGCTCGTTCGCGGCACAGCCTCTTGCCGAAAAGGCAAACATCGGCCTCCTTCTCCCACAGGGAAGGGCCCAGCCCTGAAAGCTGTTGCTGCTCTTCACAGTGCCTTGGCGCCCTATCTACAGGCACAACAGCACTGGGCATCTGTGCTTTCCCAGAGACGCAACATCTCATGGGGCTCGTTCGCGGCAGAGGCTCTTGCTGAAAAGGCAAACGTCCGGCTCCTTCTCCCACAGGGAAGGGCCCAGCCCTGAAAGCTGTTGCTGCTCTTCATGGTGCCTTGGCGCCCTATCTACAGGCACAACAGCACTGGGGATTTGTGCTTTCACAGAGACGCAACATCTCATGGCGCTCGGCCGCGGCAGAGCCTCTTGCCGAAAAGGCAAACGTCCGGCTCCTTCTCCCACAGGGAAACACCCAGCCCTGAAAGCTGTTGCTGCTCTTCACGGTGCCTTGGTGCCCTATCTACAGGCACAACAGCAGTGGGGATCTGTGCTTTCCCAGAGACGCAACATCTCCTGGTGCTCGGCCGCGGCAGAGCCTCTTGCCGAAAAGGCAAACGTCCGGCTCCTTCTGCCACAGGGAAACACCCAGCCCTGAAAGCTGTTGCTGCTCTTCACGGTGCCTTGGCGCCCTATATACAGGCACAACAGCACTGGGCATCTGTGCTTTCCCAGATAGGCAACATCTCATTGCGCTCGGCCGCGGCAGAGCCTCTTGCGGAAAAGGCAAACGTCCGGCTCCTTCTCCCACAGGGAAGGGCCCAGCCCTGAAAGCTGTTGCCGCTCTTCACGGTGCCTTGGCACCCTATCTACAGGCACAACAGCACTGGGCATCTGTGCTTTCCCAGAGGCGCAACATCTCATGGCGCTCGGCCGCGGCAGAGCCTCTTGCCGAAAAGGGAAACGTCCGGCTCCTTCTCCCACAGGGAAGGGCCCAGCCCTGAAAGCTGTTGCTGCTATTCACGGTGCCTTGGCGCCCTATCTACAGGCACAACAGCACTGGGGATCTGGGCTTTCCCTGAGACCTAACATCTCATGGCGCTCGTTCGCGGCACAGCCTCTTGCTGAATAGGCAAACGTCCGGCTCCTTCTCCCACAGGGAAGGGCCCAGCCCTGAAAGCTGTTGCTCATCTTCACCTAACCTTGGTGCCCTATGTACTAGGCACAACAGCAGTGCGGATCTGGGCTTTCCCAGAGACGCAACGTCTCATGGCGCTCGGCCGCGGCAGAGCCTCTTGGCGAAAAGGCAAACGTCCAGCTCTTTCTCCCACAGGGAAGGGCCCAGCCCTGAAAGCTCTTGCTGCTCTTCATGGTGCCTTAGCACCCTATCTACAGGCACAAGAGCACTGGGGATCTGGGCTTTCCCAGAGACGCAACATCTCATGGCGCTCGGCCGCGGCAGAGACTCTTGCCAAAAAGGCAAACGTCCGGTTCCTTCTCCCACAGGGAAACACCCAGCCCTGAAAGCTCCTACTGCTCTTCACGGTGCCTTGGCGCCCTATCTACAGGCAGAACAGCACTGGGCATCTGTGCTTTCCCAGAGGCGCAACATCTCCTGGCGCTCGGCCGCGGCAGAGCCTCTTGCCGAAAAGGGAAACGTCCGGCTCCTTCTCCCACAGGGAAGGGCCCAGCCCTGAAAGCTGTTGCTGCTCTTCATGGTGCCTTGGCGCCCTATCTACAGGCACAACAGCACTGGGGATTTGGGCTTTCCCTGAGACCTAACATCTCATGGCGCTCCTTCGCGGCACAGCCTCTTGCCGAAAAGGCAAACATCGGCCTCCTTCTCCCACAGGGAAGGGCCCAGCCCTGAAAGCTGTTGCTGCTCTTCACGGTGCCTTGCCGCCCTATCTACAGGCACAACAGCTGTGCGGGTCTGGGCTTTCCCAGAGGCGCAACATCTCATGGCGCTCGGCCGCAGCAGAGCCTCTTGCCAGAAAGGCAAACGTCCGGCTCCTTCTCCCACAGGGAAGGGCCCAGCCCAGAAAGCTGTTGCTGCTCTTCACGGTGCCTTGGCACCCTATCTACAGGCACAACAGCACTGGGCATCTGTGATTTCCCAGAGACGCAACATCTCATGGCGCTCGGCCGCGGCAGAGCCTCTTGCCAAAAAGGCAAACGTCCGGCTCCTTCTCCCACAGGGAAGGGCCCAGCCCTGAAAGCTGTTGCTGCTCTTCACGGTTCCTTGGCGCCCTATCTACAGGCACAAATGCACTGGGGATCTGGGCTTTCCCAGACACGCAACATCTCATGGCGCTCGGCTGCGGCAGAGCCTCTTGCCGAAAAGGCAAACGTCCGGCTGCTTCTCCCACAGGGAAGGGCCCAGCCCTGAAAGCTGTTGCTGCTCTTCACGGTGCCTTGGTGCCCTATCTACAGGCACAACAGCACTGGGGATCTCGGCTTTCCCAGAGACGCAACATCTCATGGTGCTCGGCCGCGGTATAGCCTCTTGCCGAAAAGGCAAACGTCCGGCTCCTTCTCCCACAGGGAAGGGCCCAGCCCTGAAAGCTGTTGCTGCTCTTCACGGTGCCTTGGCGCCCTATCTACAGGCACAACAGAACTGGGGATCTGGGCTTTCCCAGAGACGCAACATCTCATGGTGCTCGGCCGCGCCAGAGCCTATTGCCGAAAAGGCAAACATCCGCCTCCTTCTCCCACAGGGAAGGGCCCGGCCCTGAAAGCTGTTGCTGCTCTTCACGGTGCCTTGGTGCCCTATCTACAGGCACAACAGCACTGGGGATCTGGGCTTTCCCAGAGACGCAACATCTCATTTGGCTCGTTCGCGGCACAGCCTCTTGCTGAAAAGGCAAACGTCCGGCTCCTTCTCCCACAGGGAAGGGCCCAGCCCTGAAAGCTGTTGCTGCTCTTCACGGTGCCTTGGCACCCTATCTACAGGCACAACAGCACTGGGGATCTGGGCTTTCCCAGAGACGCAACATCTCATGGCGCTCGTTCGCGGCAGAGCCTCTTGCCAAAAAGGCAAAAGTCCGGCTCCTTCTCCCACAGGGAAGGGCCCAGACCTGAAAGCTGTTGCTGCTCTTCACGGTGCCTTGCCGCCCTATCTACAGGCACAACAGCACTGGGGATCTGGGCTTTCCCAGACACGCAACATCTCATGGCGCTCGGCTGCGGCAGAGCCTCTTGCCGAAAAGGCAAATCTCCGGCTCCTTCTTCCACAGGGAAGGGCCCAGCCCTGAAAGCTGTTGCTGCTCTTCACGGTGCCTTGGCGCCCTATCTACAGGCACAACAGCACTGGGCATCTGTGCTTTCAAAGAGACGCAACATCTCCTGGCGCTCGTCCGCGACAGAGCCTCTTGCCGAAAAGGCAAACGTCCGGCTCCTTGTCCCACAGGGAAGGGCCCAGCCCTGAAAGCTGTTGCTGATCTTCACCTAACCTTGGTGCCCTATGTACTAGGCACAACAGCACTGGGGATTTGTGCTTTCCCAGAGACGCAACATCTCATGGCGCTCGGCTGCGGCAGAGCCTCTTGCGGAAAATGCAAACGTCCGGCTCCTTCTCCCACAGGGAAACACCCAGCACTGAAAGCTGTTGCTGCTCTTCATGGTGCCTTGGCGCCCTATCTACAGGCACAACAGCACTGGGGATTTGTGCTTTCACAGAGACGCAACATCTCATGGCGCTCGGCCGCGGCAGAGCCTCTTGCCGAAAAGGCAAACGTCCGGCTCCTTCTCCCACAGGGAAACACCCAGCCCTGAAAGCTGTTGCTGCTCTTCACGGTGCCTTGGTGCCCTATCTACAGGCACAACAGCAGTGGGGATCTGTGCTTTCCCAGAGACGCAACATCTCCTGGTGCTCGGCCGCGGCAGAGCCTCTTGCCGAAAAGGCAAACGTCCGGCTCCTTCTCCCACAGGGAAGGGCCCAGCCCTGAAAGCTGTTGCTGCTCTTCACGGTGCCTTGGCGCCCTATCTACAGGCACAACAGCACTGGGGATCTGGGCTTTCCCTGAGACCTAACATCTCATGGCGCTCGTTCGCGGCACAGCCTCTTGCTGAATAGGCAAACGTCCGGCTCCTTCTCCCACAGGGAAGGGCCCAGCCCTGAAAGCTGTTGCTCATCTTCACCTAACCTTGGTGCCCTATGTACTAGGCACAAC
Organism: Harpia harpyja; assembly: GCF_026419915.1. Classification (NCBI taxonomy): domain Eukaryota; kingdom Metazoa; phylum Chordata; class Aves; order Accipitriformes; family Accipitridae; genus Harpia; species Harpia harpyja. The sequence continues at coordinate 33,215 of NW_026293298.1, read as the reverse complement.
AGCAGTGCGGATCTGGGCTTTCCCAGAGACGCAACGTCTCATGGCGCTCGGCCGCGGCAGAGCCTCTTGGCGAAAAGGCAAACGTCCAGCTCTTTCTCCCACAGGGAAGGGCCCAGCCCTGAAAGCTCTTGCTGCTCTTCATGGTGCCTTGGCACCCTATCTACAGGCACAAGAGCACTGGGGATCTGGGCTTTCCCAGAGACGCAACATCTCATGGCGCTCGGCCGCGGCAGAGACTCTTGCCAAAAAGGCAAACGTCCGGTTCCTTCTCCCACAGGGAAACACCCAGCCCTGAAAGCTCCTACTGCTCTTCACGGTGCCTTGGCGCCCTATCTACAGGCAGAACAGCACTGGGCATCTGTGCTTTCCCAGAGGCGCAACATCTCCTGGCGCTCGGCCGCGGCAGAGCCTCTTGCCGAAAAGGGAAACGTCCGGCTCCTTCTCCCACAGGGAAGGGCCCAGCCCTGAAAGCTGTTGCTGCTCTTCACGGTGCCTTGGCGCCCTATCTACAGGCACAACAGCACTGGGGATTTGGGCTTTCCCTGAGACCTAACATCTCATGGCGCTCCTTCGCGGCACAGCCTCTTGCCGAAAAGGCAAACATCCGCCTCCTTCTCCCACAGGGAAGGGCCCGGCCCTGAAAGCTGTTGCTGCTCTTCACGGTGCCTTGGTGCCCTATCTACAGGCACAACAGCACTGGGGATCTGGGCTTTCCCAGAGACGCAACATCTCATTTGGCTCGTTCGCGGCACAGCCTCTTGCTGAAAAGGCAAACGTCCGGCTCCTTCTCCCACAGGGAAGGGCCCAGCCCTGAAAGCTGTTGCTGCTCTTCACGGTGCCTTGGCACCCTATCTACAGGCACAACAGCACTGGGGATCTGGGCTTTCCCAGAGACGCAACATCTCATGGCGCTCGTTCGCGGCAGAGCCTCTTGCCAAAAAGGCAAAAGTCCGGCTCCTTCTCCCACAGGGAAGGGCCCAGCCCTGAAAGCTGTTGCTGCTCTTCACGGTGCCTTGCCGCCCTATCTACAGGCACAACAGCACTGGGGATCTGGGCTTTCCCAGACACGCAACATCTCATGGCGCTCGGCTGCGGCAGAGCCTCTTGCCGAAAAGGCAAACGTCCGGCTCCTTCTTCCACAGGGAAGGGCCCAGCCCTGAAAGCTGTTGCTGCTCTTCACGGTGCCTTGGTGCCCTATCTACAGGCACAACAGAACTGGGGATCTGGGCTTTCCCAGAGACGCAACATCTCATGGTGCTCGGCCGCGCCAGAGCCTATTGCCGAAAAGGCAAACATCCGCCTCCTTCTCCCACAGGGAAGGGCCCGGCCCTGAAAGCTGTTGCTGCTCTTCACGGTGCCTTGGTGCCCTATCTACAGGCACAACAGCACTGGGGATCTGGGCTTTCCCAGAGACGCAACATCTCATTTCGCTCGTTCGCGGCACAGCCTCCTGCCGAAAAGGCAAACGTCCGTCTCCTTCTCCCACAGGGAAGGGCCCAGCCCTGAAAGCTGTTGCTGCTCTTCACGGTGCCTTGGCACCCTATCTACAGGCACAACAGCACTGGGGATCTGGGCTTTCCCAGAGACGCAACATCTCATGGCGCTCGTTCGCGGCAGAGCCTCTTGCCAAAAAGGCAAAAGTCCGGCTCCTTCTCCCACAGGGAAGGGCCCAGCCCTGAAAGCTGTTGCTGCTCTTCACGGTGCCTTGCCGCCCTATCTACAGGCACAACAGCACTGGGGATCTGGGCTTTCCCAGACACGCAACATCTCATGGCGCTCGGCTGCGGCAGAGCCTCTTGCCGAAAAGGCAAATCTCCGGCTCCTTCTTCCACAGGGAAGGGCCCAGCCCTGAAAGCTGTTGCTGCTCTTCACGGTGCCTTGGCGCCCTATCTACAGGCACAACAGCACTGGGCATCTGTGCTTTCAAAGAGACGCAACATCTCCTGGCGCTCGGCCGCGACAGAGCCTCTTGCCGAAAAGGCAAACGTCCGGCTCCTTGTCCCACAGGGAAGGGCCCAGCCCTGAAAGCTGTTGCTGATCTTCACCTAACCTTGGTGCCCTATGTACTAGGCACAACAGCACTGGGGATTTGTGCTTTCCCAGAGACGCAACATCTCATGGCGCTCGGCTGCGGCAGAGCCTCTTGCGGAAAATGCAAACGTCCGGCTCCTTCTCCCACAGGGAAACACCCAGCACTGAAAGCTGTTGCTGCTCTTCATGGTGCCTTGGCGCCCTATCTACAGGCACAACAGCACTGGGGATTTGTGCTTTCACAGAGACGCAACATCTCATGGCGCTCGGCCGCGGCAGAGCCTCTTGCCGAAAAGGCAAACGTCCGGCTCCTTCTCCCACAGGGAAACACCCAGCCCTGAAAGCTGTTGCTGCTCTTCACGGTGCCTTGGTGCCCTATCTACAGGCACAACAGCAGTGGGGATCTGTGCTTTCCCAGAGACGCAACATCTCCTGGTGCTCGGCCGCGGCAGAGCCTCTTGCCGAAAAGGCAAACGTCTGGCTCCTTCTCCCACAGGGAAACACCCAGCCCTGAAAGCTGTTGCTGCTCTTCACGGTGCCTTGGCGCCCTATATACAGGCACAACAGCACTGGGCATCTGTGCTTTCCCAGATACGCAACATCTCATGGTGCTCGGCCGCGGCAGAGCCTCTTGCGGAAAAGGCAAACGTCCGGCTCCTTCTCCCACAGGGAAGGGCCCAGCCCTGAAAGCTGTTGCCGCTCTTCACGGTGCCTTGGCACCCTATCTACAGGCACAACAGCACTGGGGATTTGTGCTTTCCCAGAGACGCAACATCTCATGGCGCTCGGCCGTGGCAGAGCCTCTTGCCGAAATGCAAACGTCCAGCAGCTTCTCCCACAGGGAAGGGCCCAGCCCTGAAAGCTGTTGCTGCTCTTCACGGTGCCTTGGCGCCCTATCTACAGGCACAAAAGCAGTGCTGATCTGCGCTTTCCCAGAGACGCAACATCTCATGTCGCTCGTTCGCGGCACATCCTCTTGCCGAATAGGCAAACGTCCGGCTCCTTCTCCCACAGGGAAGGGCCCAGCCCTGAAAGCTATTGCTGATCTTCACCTAACCTTGGTGCCCTATGTACTAGGCACAACAGCACTGGGGATTTGTGCTTTCCCAGAGACGCAACATCTCATGGCGCTCGGCCGCGGCAGAGCCTCTTGCGGAAAATGCAAACGTCCGGCTCCTTCTCCCACAGGGAAACACCCAGCCCTGAAAGCTGTTGCTGCTCTTCATGGTGCCTTGGCTCCCTATCTACTGGCAAAACAGCACTGGGCATCTGTGCTTTCAAAGAGACGCAACATCTCATGGCGCTCGGCCGCGGCAGAGCCTCTTGCCGAAAAGGCAAACATCCGGCTCCTTCTGCCACAGGGAAGGGCCCAGCCCTGAAAGCTGTTGCTGCTCTTCACGGTGCCTTGGCGCCCTATCTACAGGCACAACAGCACTGGGGATCTGGGCTTTCCCTGAGTAGCAACATCTCATGGCGCTCGGCCGCGGCAGAGCCTCTTGCCAAAAAGGCAAACGTCCGGATCCTTCTCCCACAGGGAAGGGCCCAGCCCTGAAAGCTCTTGCTGCTCTTCACGGTGCCTTGGTGCCCTATCTACAGGCACAACAGCACTGGGCATCTGTGCTTTCCCAGAGACGCAACATCTCCTGGCGATCGGCCGCGGCAGACCCTCTTGCCGAAAAGGCAAACGTCCGGCTCCTTCTCCCACAGGGAAGGGCCCAGCCCTGAAAGCTGTTGCTGCTCTTCACGGTGCCTTGGCGCCCTATCTACAGGCACAACAGCACTGGGGATCTGTGCTTTCCCAGAGACGCAACATCTCATGGCACTCGGCCGCGGTAGAGCCTCTTGCCGAAAAGGCAAACGTCCGGCTCCTTCTCCAACAGGGAAACACCCAGCCCTGAAAGCTGTTGCTGCTCTTCACGGTGCCTTGGCGCCCTATCTACAGGCACAACAGCACTGGGGATCTGGGCTTTCCCAGACACGCAACATCTCATGGCGCTCGGCTGCGGCAGAGCCTCTTGCCGAAAAGGCAAACGTCCGGCTCCTTCTTCCACAGGGAAGGGCCCAGCCCTGAAAGCTGTTGCTGCTCTTCACGGTGCCTTGGTGCCCTATCTACAGGCACAACAGAACTGGGGATCTGGGCTTTCCCAGAGACGCAACATCTCATGGTGCTCGGCCGCGCCAGAGCCTATTGCCGAAAAGGCAAACATCCGCCTCCTTCTCCCACAGGGAAGGGCCCGGCCCTGAAAGCTGTTGCTGCTCTTCACGGTGCCTTGGTGCCCTATCTACAGGCACAACAGCACTGGGGATCTGGGCTTTCCCAGAGACGCAACATCTCATTTCGCTCGTTCGCGGCACAGCCTCCTGCCGAAAAGGCAAACGTCCGTCTCCTTCTCCCACAGGGAAGGGCCCAGCCCTGAAAGCTGTTGCTGCTCTTCACGGTGCCTTGGCACCCTATCTACAGGCACAACAGCACTGGGGATCTGGGCTTTCCCAGAGACGCAACATCTCATGGCGCTCGTTCGCGGCAGAGCCTCTTGCCAAAAAGGCAAAAGTCCGGCTCCTTCTCCCACAGGGAAGGGCCCAGCCCTGAAAGCTGTTGCTGCTCTTCACGGTGCCTTGCCGCCCTATCTACAGGCACAACAGCACTGGGGATCTGGGCTTTCCCAGACACGCAACATCTCATGGCGCTCGGCTGCGGCAGAGCCTCTTGCCGAAAAGGCAAATCTCCGGCTCCTTCTTCCACAGGGAAGGGCCCAGCCCTGAAAGCTGTTGCTGCTCTTCACGGTGCCTTGGCGCCCTATCTACAGGCACAACAGCACTGGGCATCTGTGCTTTCAAAGAGACGCAACATCTCCTGGCGCTCGGCTGCGGCAGAGCCTCTTGCCGAAAAGGCAAACGTCCGGCTCCTTCTCCCACAGGGAAGGGCCCAGCCCTGAAAGCTGTTGCTGATCTTCACCTAACCTTGGTGCCCTATGTACTAGGCACAACAGCACTGGGGATTTGTGCTTTCCCAGAGACGCAACATCTCATGGCGCTCGGCTGCGGCAGAGCCTCTTGCGGAAAATGCAAACGTCCGGCTCCTTCTCCCACAGGGAAACACCCAGCACTGAAAGCTGTTGCTGCTCTTCATGGTGCCTTGGCGCCCTATCTACAGGCACAACAGCACTGGGGATTTGTGCTTTCACAGAGACGCAACATCTCATGGCGCTCGGCCGCGGCAGAGCCTCTTGCCGAAAAGGCAAACGTCCGGCTCCTTCTCCCACAGGGAAACACCCAGCCCTGAAAGCTGTTGCTGCTCTTCACGGTGCCTTGGTGCCCTATCTACAGGCACAACAGCAGTGGGGATCTGTGCTTTCCCAGAGACGCAACATCTCCTGGTGCTCGGCCGCGGCAGAGCCTCTTGCCGAAAAGGCAAACGTCTGGCTCCTTCTCCCACAGGGAAACACCCAGCCCTGAAAGCTGTTGCTGCTCTTCACGGTGCCTTGGCGCCCTATATACAGGCACAACAGCACTGGGCATCTGTGCTTTCCCAGATACGCAACATCTCATGGTGCTCGGCCGCGGCAGAGCCTCTTGCGGAAAAGGCAAACGTCCGGCTCCTTCTCCCACAGGGAAGGGCCCAGCCCTGAAAGCTGTTGCCGCTCTTCACGGTGCCTTGGCACCCTATCTACAGGCACAACAGCACTGGGGATTTGTGCTTTCCCAGAGACGCAACATCTCATGGTGCTCGGCCGTGGCAGAGCCTCTTGCCGAAATGCAAACGTCCAGCAGCTTCTCCCACAGGGAAGGGCCCAGCCCTGAAAGCTGTTGCTGCTCTTCACGGTGCCTTGGCGCCCTATCTACAGGCACAAAAGCAGTGCTGATCTGCGCTTTCCCAGAGACGCAACATCTCATGTCGCTCGTTCGCGGCACATCCTCTTGCCGAATAGGCAAACGTCCGGCTCCTTCTCCCACAGGGAAGGGCCCAGCCCTGAAAGCTATTGCTGATCTTCACCTAACCTTGGTGCCCTATGTACTAGGCACAACAGCACTGGGGATTTGTGCTTTCCCAGAGACGCAACATCTCATGGCGCTCGGCCGCGGCAGAGCCTCTTGCGGAAAATGCAAACGTCCGGCTCCTTCTCCCACAGGGAAACACCCAGCCCTGAAAGCTGTTGCTGCTCTTCATGGTGCCTTGGCTCCCTATCTACTGGCAAAACAGCACTGGGCATCTGTGCTTTCAAAGAGACGCAACATCTCATGGCGCTCGGCCGCGGCAGAGCCTCTTGCCGAAAAGGCAAACATCCGGCTCCTTCTGCCACAGGGAAGGGCCCAGCCCTGAAAGCTGTTGCTGCTCTTCACGGTGCCTTGGCGCCCTATCTACAGGCACAACAGCACTGGGGATCTGGGCTTTCCCTGAGTAGCAACATCTCATGGCGCTCGGCCGCGGCAGAGCCTCTTGCCAAAAAGGCAAACGTCCGGATCCTTCTCCCACAGGGAAGGGCCCAGCCCTGAAAGCTCTTGCTGCTCTTCACGGTGCCTTGGTGCCCTATCTACAGGCACAACAGCAGTGGGCATCTGTGCTTTCCCAGAGACGCAACATCTCCTGGCGATCGGCCGCGGCAGACCCTCTTGCCGAAAAGGCAAACGTCCGGCTCCTTCTCCCACAGGGAAGGGCCCAGCCCTGAAAGCTGTTGCTGCTCTTCACGGTGCCTTGGCGCCCTATCTACAGGCACAACAGCACTGGGGATCTGTGCTTTCCCAGAGACGCAACATCTCATGGCACTCGGCCGCGGTAGAGCCTCTTGCCGAAAAGGCAAACGTCCGGCTCCTTCTCCAACAGGGAAACACCCAGCCCTGAAAGCTGTTGCTGCTCTTCACGGTGCCTTGGCGCCCTATCTACAGGCACAACAGCACTGGGGATCTGGGCTTTCCCAGACACGCAACATCTCATGGCGCTCGGCTGCGGCAGAGCCTCTTGCCGAAAAGGCAAACGTCCGGCTCCTTCTTCCACAGGGAAGGGCCCAGCCCTGAAAGCTGTTGCTGCTCTTCACGGTGCCTTGGTGCCCTATCTACAGGCACAACAGAACTGGGGATCTGGGCTTTCCCAGAGACGCAACATCTCATGGTGCTCGGCCGCGCCAGAGCCTATTGCCGAAAAGGCAAACATCCGCCTCCTTCTCCCACAGGGAAGGGCCCGGCCCTGAAAGCTGTTGCTGCTCTTCACGGTGCCTTGGTGCCCTATCTACAGGCACAACAGCACTGGGGATCTGGGCTTTCCCAGAGACGCAACATCTCATTTCGCTCGTTCGCGGCACAGCCTCCTGCCGAAAAGGCAAACGTCCGTCTCCTTCTCCCACAGGGAAGGGCCCAGCCCTGAAAGCTGTTGCTGCTCTTCATGGTGCCTTGGCGCCCTATCTACAGGCAAAACAGCACTGGGGATCTGTGCTTTCCCAGACACGCAACATCTCATGGCGCTCGGCTGCGGCAGGGCCTCTTGCCGAAAAGGCAAACGTCCGGCTCCTTCTTCCACAGGGAAGGGCCCAGCCTTGAAAGCTGTTGCTGCTCTTCATTGTGCCTTGGCACCCTATATACAGGCACAACAGCACTGGGGATCGGTGCTTTCCCAGAGACGCAACACCTCATGGAGCTCGGACGCGGCAGAGCCTCTTGCCGAAAAGGCAAACGTCCGGCTCATTCTCCCACAATGAAGGGCCCAGCCCTGAAAGCTGTTGCTGCTCTTCATGGTGCCTTGGCGCCCTATCTAAAGGCACAACAGCACTGGGGATCTGGGCTTTCCCTGAGACGGAACATCTCATGGCGCTCGCTCGCGGAACAGCCTCTTGCTGAATAGGCAAACGTCCGGCTCCTTCTCCCACAGGGAAGGGCCCAGCCCTGAAAGCTGTTGCTGATCTTCACCTAACCTTAGTGCCCTATGTACTAGGCACAACAGCACTGGGGATCTGGGCTTTCCCTGAGACGGAACATCTCATGGCGCTCGCTCGCGGCACAGCCTCTTGCTGAATAGGCAAACGTCCGGCTCCTTCTCCCACAGGGAAGGGCCCAGCCCTGAAAGCTGTTGCTGCTCTTCATGGTGCCTTGGCGCCCTATCTACAGGCACAACAGCACTGGGCATCTGTGCTTTCCCAGAGACGCAACATCTCATGGCGATCGGCCACGGCAGAGCCTCTTGCCGAATAGGCAAACGTCCGGCTCATTCTGCCACAGGGAAGGGCCCAGCCCTGAAAGCTGTTGCTGTTCTTCACAGTGCCTTGGCGCCCAATCTACAGGCACAACAGCACTGGGGATCTGGGCTTTCCCAGAGACGCAACATCTCATGGCGCTCGGCCGCGGCAGAGCCTCTTGCCGAAAAGGCAAACGTCCGGCTCCTTCTCCCACAGGGAAGGGCCCAGCCCTGAAAGCTGTTGCTGCTCTTCATGGTGCCCTGGTGCCCTATCTACAGGCACAACAGCACTGGGCATCTGTGCTTTCCCAGAGACGCAACATCTCATGGCGATCGGCCACGGCAGAGCCTCTTGCCTAAAAGGCAAACGTCCGGCTCCTTCTGCCACAGGGAAGGGCCCAGCCCTGAAAGCTGTTGCTGTTCTTCACGGTGCCTTGGCGCCCTATCTACAGGCACAACAGCACTGGGCATCTGTGCTTTCCCAGAGACGCAACATCTCATGGTGCTCGGCCGCGGCAGAGCCTCTTGCCGAAAAGGCAAACTTCCGGCTCCTTCTCCCACAGGGAAGGGCCCAGCCCTGAAAGCTGTTGCTGCTCTTCACGGTGCCTTGCCGCCCTATCTACAGGCACAACAGAACTGGGGATCTGGGCTTTCCCTGAGAAGCAACATCTCATGGCGCTCGGACGCGGCACAGCCTCTTGCCGAATAGGCAAACGTCCGGCTCATTCTGCCACAGGGAAGGGCCCAGCCCTGAAAGCTGTTGCTGATCTTCACCTAACCTTGGTGCCCTATGTACTAGGCACAACAGCACTGGGGATTTGTGCTTTCCCAGAGACGCAACATCTCATGGCGCTCGGCCGCGGCAGAGCCTCTTGCGGAAAAGGCAAACGTCCGGCTCCTTCTCCCACAGGGAAGGGCCCAGCCCTGAAAGCTGTTGCTGCTCTTCACGGTGCCTTGGCGCCCTATCTACAGGCACAACAGCACTGGGCATCTGTGCTTTCAAAGAGACGCAACATCTCATGGCGCTCGGCCGCGACAGAGCCTCTTGCCGAAAAGGCAAACGTCCGGCTCCTTCTCCCACAGGGAAGGGCCCAGCCCTGAAAGCTGTTGCTGATCTTCACCTAACCTTGGTGCCCTATGTACTAGGCACAACAGCACTGGGGATTTGTGCTTTCCCAGAGACGCAACATCTCATGGCGCTCGGCCGCGGCAGAGCCTCTTGCGGAAAATGCAAACGTCCGGCTCCTTCTCCCACAGGGAAACACCCAGCCCTGAAAGCTGTTGCTGCTCTTCACGGTGCCTTGGCTCCCTATCTACTGGCAAAACAGCACTGGGGATCTGGGCTTTCCCAGAGACGCAACATCTCATGGCGCTCGGCCGCGGCAGAGCCTCTTGCGGAAAATGCAAACGTCCGGCTCCTTCTCCCACAGGGAAACACCCAGCCCTGAAAGCTGTTGCTGCTCTTCATGGTGCCTTGGCTCCCTATCTACTGGCAAAACAGCACTGGGGATCTGGGCTTTCCCAGAGACGCAACATCTCATGGTGCTCGGCCGCGCCAGAGCCTCTTGCCGAAAAGGCAAACATCCGCCTCCTTCTCCCACAGGGAAACGCACAGCCCTGAAAGCTGTTGCTGCTCTTCACGGTGCCTTGGCGCCCTATCTACAGGCACAACAGCAGTGCGGATCTGGGCTTTCCCAGAGACGCAACATCTCATGGCGCTCGGCCGCGGCAGAGCCTCTTGCCAAAAAGGCAAACGTCCGGCTCCTTCTCCCACAGGGAAGGGCCCAGCCCTGAAAGCTGTTGCTGCTCTTCATGGTGCCTTGGCGCCCTATCTACAGGCACAACAGCAGTGGGGATCGGGGCTTTCCCAGACACGCAACATCTCATGGCGCTCGGCTGCGGCAGAGCCTCTTGCCGAAAAGGCAAATCTCCGGCTCCTTCTTCCACAGGGAAGGGCCCAGCCCTGAAAGCTGTTGCTGCTCTTCACGGTGCCTTGGCGCCCTATCTACAGGCACAACAGCACTGGGGATCTGGGCTTTCCCAGAGACGCAACATCTCATGGCGCTCGGCCGCGGCACAGCCTCTTGCCGAAAAGGCAAACGTCCGGCTCCTTCTCCCACAGGGAAGGGCCCAGCCCTGAAAGCTGTTGCTGCTCTTCACGGTGCCTTGGCGCCCTATCTACAGGCACAACAGCACTGGGGATCTGGGCTTTCCCAGAGACGCAACATCTCATGGCGCTCGGCCGCGGCAGAGCCTCTTGCCAAAAAGGCAAACGTCCGGCTCATTCACCCACAGGGAAGGGCCCAGCCCTGAAAGCTCTTGCTGCTCTTCACGGTGCCTTGGCGCCCTATCTACAGGCACAACAGAACTGGGGATCTGGGCTTTCCCTGAGAAGCAACATCTCATGGCGCTCGGACGCGGCACAGCCTCTTGCCGAATAGGCAAACGTCCGGCTCCTTCTCCCACAGGGAAGGGCCCAGCCCTGAAAGCTGTTGCTGATCTTCACCTAACCTTGGTGCCCTATGTACTAGGCACAACAGCACTGGGGATTTGTGCTTTCCCAGAGACGCAACATCTCATGGCGCTCGGCCGCGGCAGAGCCTCTTGCCGAAAAGGCAAACGTCCGGCTGCTTCTCCCACAGGGAAGGGCCCAGCCCTGAAAGCTGTTGCTGCTCTTCACGGTGCCTTGGCGCCCTATCTACAGGCACAACAGCAGTGCGGATCTGGGGTTTCCCAGAGACGCAACATCTCATGGCGCTCGGCCGCGGCAGAGCCTCTTGCCGAAAAGGCAAACGTCTGGCTCCTTCTCCCACAGGGAAGGGCCCAGCCCTGAAAGCTGTTGCTGCTCTTCATGGTGCCTTGGCGCCCTATCTACAGGCAAAACAGCACTGGGGATCGGTGCTTTCCCAGAGACGCAACACCTCATGGAGCTCGGACGCGGCAGAGCCTCTTGCCGAAAAGGCAAACGTCCGGCTCCTTCTCCCACAATGAAGGGCCCAGCCCTGAAAGCTGTTGCTGCTCTTCATGGTGCCTTGGCGCCCTATCTAAAGGCACAACAGCACTGGGGATCTGGGCTTTCCCTGAGACGGAACATCTCATGGCGCTCGCTCGCGGCACAGCCTCTTGCTGAATAGGCAAACGTCCGGCTCCTTCTCCCACAGGCAAGGGCCCAGCCCTGAAAGCTGTTGCTGATCTTCACCTAACCTTAGTGCCCTATGTACTAGGCACAACAGCACTGGGGATCTGGGCTTTCCCTGAGACGGAACATCTCATGGCGCTCGCTCGCGGCACAGCCTCTTGCTGAATAGGCAAACGTCCGGCTCCTTCTCCCACAGGGAAGGGCCCAGCCCTGAAAGCTGTTGCTGCTCTTCATGGTGCCTTGGCGCCCTATCTACAGGCACAACAGCACTGGGCATCTGTGCTTTCCCAGAGACGCAACAACTCATGGCGATCGGCCACGGCAGAGCCTCTTGCCGAATAGGCAAACGTCCGGCTCCTTCTCCCACAGGGAAGGGCCCAGCCCTGAAAGCTGTTGCTGTTCTTCACAGTGCCTTGGCGCCCAATCTACAGGCACAACAGCACTGGGGATCTGGGCTTTCCCAGAGACGCAACATCTCATGGCGCTCGGCCGCGGCAGAGCCTCTTGCCAAAAAGGCAAACGTCCGGCTCCTTCTCCCATAGGGAAGGGCCCAGCCCTGAAAGCTGTTGCTGCTCTTCATGGTGCCCTGGTGCCCTATCTACAGGCACAACAGCACTGGGCATCTGTGCTTTCCCAGAGACGCAACATCTCATGGCGATCGGCCACGGCAGAGCCTCTTGCCTAAAAGGCAAACGTCCGGCTCCTTCTGCCACAGGGAAGGGCCCAGCCCTGAAAGCTGTTGCTGTTCTTCACGGTGCCTTGGCGCCCTATCTACAGGCACAACAGCACTGGGCATCTGTGCTTTCCCAGAGACGCAACATCTCATGGTGCTCGGCCGCGGCAGAGCCTCTTGCCAAAAAGGCAAACGTCCGGCTCCTTCTCCCACAGGGAAGGGCCCAGCCCTGAAAGCTGTTGCTGCTCTTCACGGTGCCTTGCCGCCCTATCTACAGGCACAACAGAACTGGGGATCTGGGCTTTCCCTGAGAAGCAACATCTCATGGCGCTCGGACGCGGCACAGCCTCTTGCCGAATAGGCAAACGTCCGGCTCATTCTGCCACAGGGAAGGGCCCAGCCCTGAAAGCTGTTGCTGATCTTCACCTAACCTTGGTGCCCTATGTACTAGGCACAACAGCACTGGGGATTTGTGCTTTCCCAGAGGCGCAACATCTCATGGCGCTCGGCCGCGGCAGAGCCTCTTGCGGAAAAGGCAAACGTCCGGCTCCTTCTCCCACAGGGAAGGGCCCAGCCCTGAAAGCTGTTGCTGCTCTTCACGGTGCCTTGGCGCCCTATCTACAGGCACAACAGCACTGGGCATCTGTGCTTTCAAAGAGACGCAACATCTCATGGCGATCGGCAACGGCAGAGCCTCTTGCCGAAACGCAAACGTCCGGCTCATTCTGCCACAGGGAAGGGCCCAGCCCTGAAAGCTGTTGCTGTTCTTCACAGTGCCTTGGCGCCCAATCTACAGGCACAACAGCACTGGGCATCTGTGCTTTCCCAGAGACGCAACATCTCATGGCGATCGGCCGTGGCAGAGCCTCTTGCCGAAAAGGCAAACGTCCGGCTCCTTCTGCCACAGGGAAGGGCCCAGCCCTGAAAGCTGTTGCTGTTCTTCACGGTGCCTTGGCGCCCTATCTACAGGCAGAACAGCACTGGGCATCTGTGCTTTCCCAGAGATGCAACATCTCATGGTGCTCGGCCCCGGCAGAGCCTCTTGCCGAAAAGGCAAACGTCCGGCACCTTCTCCCACAGGGAAGGGCCCAGCCCTGAAAGCTGTTGCTGCTCTTCACGGTGCCTTGCCGCCCTATCTACAGGCACAACAGCACTGGGGATCTGGGCTTTCCCTGAGAAGCAACATCTCATGGCGCTCGGACGCGGCACAGCCTCTTGCCGAATAGGCAAACGTCCGGCTCATTCTCCCACAGGGAAGGGCCCAGCCCTGAAAGCTGTTGCTGCTCTTCATGGTGCCTTGGCACCCTATCTACAGGCACAACAGCACTGAGCATCTGTGCTTTCCCAGAGACGCAACATCTCATGGCGATCGGCCACGGCAGAGCCTCTTGCCGAAAAGCAAACGTCCGGCTCATTCTGCCACAGGGAAGGGCCCAGCCCTGAAAGCTGTTGCTGTTCTTCACAGTGCCTTGGCGCCCAATCTACAGGCACAACAGCACTGGGGATCTGGGCTTTCCCTGAGACGCAACATCTCATGGCGCTCGGCCTCGGCAGAGCCTCTTGCCGAAAAGGCAAACGTCTGGCTCCTTCTCCCACAGGGAAGGGCCCAGCCCTGAAACCTGTTGCTGCTCTTCATGATGCCCTGGTGCCCTATCTACAGGCACAACAGCACTGGGCATCTGTGCTTTCCCAGAGACGCAACATCTCATGGCGATCGGCCACGGCAGAGCCTCTTGCCGAAAAGTGAAACGTCCGGCTCCTTCTCCCACAGGATAGGGCCAAGCCCTGAAAGCTGTTGCTGCTCTTCACGGTGCCTTGGCGCCCTATCTAAAGGCACAATAGCAGTGCGGATCTGGGCTATCCCAGAGACGCAACATCTCATGGCGCTCGGCCGCAGCAGAGCCTCTTGCCAAAAAGGCAAAGGTCCGGCTCCTTCTCCCACAGGGAAGGGCCCAGGCCTGAAAGCAGTTGCTGCTCTTCACGGTGCCTTGGCACCCTATCTACAGGCACAACAGCACTGGGCATCTGTGATTTCCCAGAGACGCAACATCTCATGGCGCTCGGCCGCGGCAGAGCCTCTTGCCAAAAAGGCAAACGTCCGGCTCCTTCTCCCACAGGGAAGGGCCCAAGCCTGAAAGCTGTTGCTGCTCTTCACGGTGCCTTGGTGCCCTATCTACAGGCACAACAGCACTGGGGATCTGGGCTTTCCCAGAGACGCAACATCTCATGGCGCTCGTTCGCGGCAGAGCCTCTTGCCGAAAAGGCAAACGTCCGGCTCCTTCTCCCACAGGGAAGGGCCCAGCCCTGAAAGCTGTTGCTGCTCTTCACGGTGCCTTGGCGCCCTATCTACAGGCACAACAGAACTGGGGATCTGGGCTTTCCCAGAGACGCAACATCTCATGGTGCTCGGCCGCGCCAGAGCCTCTTGCCGAAAAGGCAAACATCCGCCTCCTTCTCCCACAGGGAAGGGCCCAGCCCTGAAAGCTGTTGCTGCTCTTCACGGTGCCTTGGTGCCCTATCTACAGGCACAACAGCACTGGGGATCTGGGCTTTCCCAGAGACGCAACATCTCATGTCGCTCGGCCGCGGCAGAGCCTCTTGCTGAAAAGGCAAACGTCCGGCTCCTTCTCCCACAGGGAAGGGCCCAGCCCTGAAAGCTGTTGCTGCTCTTCACGGTGCCTTGGCGCCCTATCTACAGGCACAACAGCAGTGCGGATCTGGGCTTTCGCAGAGACGCAACATCTCATGGCGCTTGTTCGCGGCAGAGCCTCTTGCCAAAAAGGCAAACGTCCGGCTCATTCACCCACAGGGAAGGGCCCAGCCCTGAAAGCTCTTGCTGCTCTTCATGGTGCCTTGGCGCCCTATCTACAGGCACAACAGCACTGGGGATCTGGGCTTTCCCAGACACGCAACATCTCATGGCGCTCGGCTGCGGCAGAGCCTCTTGCCGAAAAGGCAAATCTCCGGCTCCTTCTTCCACAGGGAAGGGCCCAGCCCTGAAAGCTGTTGCTGCTCTTCACGGTGCCTTGGCGCCCTATCTACAGGCACAAAAGCAGTGCTGATCTGCGCATTCCCAGAGACGCAACATCTCATGTCGATCGTTCGCGGCACAGCCTCTTGCCGAATAGGCAAACGTCCGGCTCCTTCTCCCACAGGGAAACACCCAGCCCTGAAAGGTGTTGCTGCTCTTCACGGTGCCTTGGCGCCCTATCTACTGGCAAAACAGCACTGGGCATCTGTGCTTTCAAAGAGACGCAACATCTCCTGGCGCTCGGCCGCGGCAGAGCCTCTTGCCGAAAAGGCAAACGTCCGGCTCCTTCTGCCACAGGGAAGGGCCCAGCCCTGAAAGCTGTTGCTGCTCTTCACGGTGCCTTGGCGCCCTATCTACAGGCACAACAGCACTGGGGATCTGTGCTTTCCCAGAGACGCAACATCTCATGGCGCTCGGCCGCGGCCGAGCCTCTTGCCGAAAAGGCAAACGTCCGGCTCCTTCTCCCACAGGGAAGGGCCCAGCCCTGAAAGCTGTTGCTGCTCTTCACGGTGCCTTGGTGCCCTATCTACAGGCACAACAGCACTAGGCATCTGTGCTTTCCCAGAGACGCAACATCTCCTGGCGATCGGCCGCGGCAGAGCCTCTTGCCGAAAAGGCAAACGTCCGGCTCCTTCTCCCACAGGGAAGGGCCCAGCCCTGAAAGCTGTTGCTGCTCTTCACGGTGCCTTGGCGCCCTATCTACAGGCACAACAGCACTGGGGATCTGTGCTTTCCCAGAGACGCAACATCTCATGGCGCTCGGCCGCGGTAGAGCCTCTTGCCGAAAAGGCAAACGTCCGGCTCCTTCTCCAACAGGGAAGGGCCCAGCCCTGAAAGCTGTTGCTGCTCTTCACGGTGCCTTGGCGCCCTATCTACAGGCACAACAGCACTGGGGATCTGTGCTTTCCCAGAGACGCAACATCTCATGGCGCTCGGCCGCGGCAGAGCCTCTTGCCGAAAAGGCAAACGTCCGGCTCCTTCTCCGACAGGGAAGGGCCCAGACCTGAAAGCTCTTGCTGCTCTTCACGGTGCCTTGGTGCCCTTTCTACAGGCACAACAGCACTAGGCATCTGTGCTTTCCCAGAGACGCAACATCTCCTGGCGATCGGCCGCGGCAGAGCCTCTTGCCGAAAAGGCAAACGTCCGGCTCCTTCTCACACAGGGAAGGGCCCAGCCCTGAAAGCTCTTGCTGCTCTTCACGGTGCCTTGGCGCCCTATCTACAGGCACAACAGCACTGGGGATCTGGGCTTTCCCAGAGACGCAACATCTCATGGCGCTCGGCCGCGGTAGAGCCTCTTGCCGAAAAGGCAAACGTCCGGCTCCTTCTCCCACAGGGAAGGGCCCAGCCCTGAAAGCTGTTGCTGCTCTTCACGGTGCCTTGGCGCCCTATCTACAGGCACAACAGAACTGGGGATCTGGGCTTTCCCAGAGACGCAACATCTCATGGTGCTCGGCCGCGCCAGAGCCTCTTGCCGAAAAGGCAAACATCCGCCTCCTTCTCCCACAGGGAAGGGCCCAGCCCTGAAAGCTGTTGCTGCTCTTCACGGTGCCTTGGTGCCCTATCTACAGGCACAACAGCACTGGGGATCTGGGCTTTCCCAGAGACGCAACATCTCATGTCGCTCGGCCGCGGCAGAGCCTCTTGCTGAAAAGGCAAACGTCCGGCTCCTTCTCCCACAGGGAAGGGCCCAGCCCTGAAAGCTGTTGCTGCTCTTCACGGTGCCTTGGCGCCCTATCTACAGGCACAACAGCAGTGCGGATCTGGGCTTTCGCAGAGACGCAACATCTCATGGCGCTTGTTCGCGGCAGAGCCTCTTGCCAAAAAGGCAAACGTCCGGCTCATTCACCCACAGGGAAGGGCCCAGCCCTGAAAGCTCTTGCTGCTCTTCATGGTGCCTTGGCGCCCTATCTACAGGCACAACAGCACTGGGGATCTGGGCTTTCCCAGACACGCAACATCTCATGGCGCTCGGCTGCGGCAGAGCCTCTTGCCGAAAAGGCAAATCTCCGGCTCCTTCTTCCACAGGGAAGGGCCCAGCCCTGAAAGCTGTTGCTGCTCTTCACGGTGCCTTGGCGCCCTATCTACAGGCACAAAAGCAGTGCTGATCTGCGCATTCCCAGAGACGCAACATCTCATGTCGATCGTTCGCGGCACAGCCTCTTGCCGAATAGGCAAACGTCCGGCTCCTTCTCCCACAGGGAAACACCCAGCCCTGAAAGGTGTTGCTGCTCTTCACGGTGCCTTGGCGCCCTATCTACTGGCAAAACAGCACTGGGCATCTGTGCTTTCAAAGAGACGCAACATCTCCTGGCGCTCGGCCGCGGCCGAGCCTCTTGCCGAAAAGGCAAACGTCCGGCTCCTTCTCCCACAGGGAAGGGCCCAGCCCTGAAAGCTCTTGCTGCTCTTCACGGTGCCTTGGTGCCCTATCTACAGGCACAACAGCACTAGGCATCTGTGCTTTCCCAGAGACGCAACATCTCCTGGCGATCGGCCGCGGCAGAGCCTCTTGCCGAAAAGGCAAACGTCCGGCTCCTTCTCCCACAGGGAAGGGCCCAGCCCTGAAAGCTGTTGCTGCTCTTCACGGTGCCTTGGCGCCCTATCTACAGGCACAACAGCACTGGGGATCTGTGCTTTCCCAGAGACGCAACATCTCATGGCGCTCGGCCGCGGTAGAGCCTCTTGCCGAAAAGGCAAACGTCCGGCTCCTTCTCCAACAGGGAAGGGCCCAGCCCTGAAAGCTGTTGCTGCTCTTCACGGTGCCTTGGCGCCCTATCTACAGGCACAACAGCACTGGGGATCTGTGCTTTCCCAGAGACGCAACATCTCATGGCGCTCGGCCGCGGCAGAGCCTCTTGCCGAAAAGGCAAACGTCCGGCTCCTTCTCCGACAGGGAAGGGCCCAGACCTGAAAGCTCTTGCTGCTCTTCACGGTGCCTTGGTGCCCTTTCTACAGGCACAACAGCACTAGGCATCTGTGCTTTCCCAGAGACGCAACATCTCCTGGCGATCGGCCGCGGCAGAGCCTCTTGCCGAAAAGGCAAACGTCCGGCTCCTTCTCACACAGGGAAGGGCCCAGCCCTGAAAGCTCTTGCTGCTCTTCACGGTGCCTTGGCGCCCTATCTACAGGCACAACAGCACTGGGGATCTGTGCTTTCCCAGAGACGCAACATCTCATGGCGCTCGGCCGCGGTAGAGCCTCTTGCCGAAAAGGCAAACGTGTGGCTCCTTCTCCAACAGGGAAGGGCCCAGCCCTGAAAGCTGTTGCTGCTCTTCACGGTGCCTTGGCGCCCTATCTACAGGCACAACAGCACTGGGGATCTGTGCTTTCCCAGAGACGCAACATCTCATGGCGCTCGGCCGCGGCAGAGCCTCTTGCCGAAAAGGCAAACGTCCGGCTCATTCTCCCACAGGGAAGGGCCCAGCCCTGAAAGCTCTTGCTGCTCTTCACGGTGCCTTGGTGCCCTATCTACAGGCACAACAGCACTAGGCATCTGTGCTTTCCCAGAGACGCAACATCTCCTGGCGATCGGCCGCGGCAGAGCCTCTTGCCGAAAAGGCAAACGTCCGGCTCCTTCTCCCACAGGGAAGGGCCCAGCCCTGAAAGCTGTTGCTGCTCTTCACGGTGCCTTGGCGCCCTATCTACAGGCACAACAGCACCGGGGATCTGTGCTTTCCCAGAGACGCAACATCTCATGGCGCTCGGCCGCGGTAGAGCCTCTTGCCGAAAAGGCAAACGTCTGGCTCCTTCTCCAACAGGGAAGGGCCCAGCCCTGAAAGCTGTTGCTGCTCTTCACGGTGCCTTGGCGCCCTATCTACAGACACAACAGCACTGGGGATCTGGGCTTTCCCAGAGACGCAACATCTCATGGTGCTCGGCCGCGCCAGAGCCTCTTGCCGAAAAGGCAAACATCCGCCTCCTTCTCCCACAGGGAAGGGCCCAGCCCTGAAAGCTGTTGCTGCTCTTCACGGTGCCTTGGCGCCCTATCTACAGGCACAACAGCAGTGCGGATCTGGGCTTTCCCAGAGACGCAACATCTCATGGCGCTCGGCCGCGGCAGAGCCTCTTGCCAAAAAGGCAAACGTCCGGCTCCTTCTGCCACAGGGAAGGGCCCAGCCCTGAAAGCTGTTGCTGCTCTTCATGGTGCCTTGGCGCCCTATCTACAGGCACAACAGCACTGGGGATCTGGGCTTTCCCAGACACGCAACATCTCATGGCGCTCGGCTGCGGCAGAGCCTCTTGCCGAAAAGGCAAATCTCCGGCTCCTTCTTCCACAGGGAAGGGCCCAGCCCTGAAAGCTGTTGCTGCTCTTCACGGTGCCTTGGCGCCCTATCTACAGGCACAACAGCACTGGGGATCTGGGCTTTCCCAGAGAAGCAACATCTCATGGCGCTCGGCCGCGGCACAGCCTCTTGCCGAAAAGGCAAACGTCCGGCTGCTTCTGCCACAGGGAAGGGCCCAGCCCTGAAAGCTGTTGCTGCTCTTCACGGTGCCTTGGCGCCCTATCTACAGGCACAACAGCACTGGGGATCTGGGCTTTCCCAGAGACGCAACATCTCATGGCGCTCGGCCGCGGCAGAGCCTCTTGCCAAAAAGGCAAACGTCCGGCTCATTCACCCACAGGGAAGTGCCCAGCCCTGAAAGCTCTTGCTGCTCTTCACGGTGCCTTGGCGCCCTATCTACAGGCACAACAGAACTGGGGATCTGGGCTTTCCCTGAGAAGCAACATCTCATGGCGCTCGGACGCGGCACAGCCTCTTGCCGAATAGGCAAACGTCCGGCTCCTTCTCCCACAGGGAAGGGCCCAGCCCTGAAAGCTGTTGCTGATCTTCACCTAACCTTGGTGCCCTATGTACTAGGCACAACAGCACTGGGGATCTGTGCTTTCCCAGAGACGCAACATCTCATGGCGCTCGGCTGCGGCAGAGCCTCTTGCCGAAAAGGCAAACGTCCGGCTCCTTCTTCCACAGGGAAGGGCCCAGCCCTGAAAGCTGTTGCTGCTCTTCATTGTGCCTTGGCACCCTATCTACAGGCACAACAGCACTGGGGATCGGTGCTTTCCCAGAGACGCAACACCTCATGGAGCTCGGACGCGGCAGAGCCTCTTGCCGAAAAGGCAAACGTCCGGCTCCTTCTCCCACAATGAAGGGCCCAGCCCTGAAAGCTGTTGCTGCTCTTCACGGTGCCTTGGTGCCCTATCTACAGGCACAACAGCACTGGGGATCTGGGCTTTCCCTGAGACGGAACATCTCATGGCGCTCGCTCGCGGCACAGCCTCTTGCTGAATTGGCAAACGTCCGGCTCCTTCTCCCACAGGGAAGGGCCCAGCCCTGAAAGCTGTTGCTGCTCTTCATGGTGCCTTGGCGCCCTATCTACAGGCACAACAGCACTGGGCATCTGTGCTTTCCCAGAGACGCAACATCTCATGGCGATCGGCCACGGCAGAGCCTCTTGCCGAATAGGCAAACGTCTGGCTCATTCTGCCACAGGGAAGGGCCCAGCCCTGAAAGCTGTTGCTGTTCTTCACAGTGCCTTGGCGCCCAATCTACAGGCACAACAGCACTGGGGATCTGGGCTTTCCCAGAGACGCAACATCTCATGGCGCTCGGCCGCGGCAGAGCCTCTTGCCGAAAAGGCAAACGTCCGGCTCCTTCTCCCACAGGGAAGGGCCCAGCCCTGAAAGCTGTTGCTGCTCTTCATGGTGCCCTGGTGCCCTATCTACAGGCACAACAGCACTGGGGATCTGTGCTTTCCCAGAGACGCAACATCTCATGGCGATCGGCCACGGCAGAGCCTCTTGCCTAAAAGGCAAACGTCCGGCTCCTTCTGCCACAGGGAAGGGCCCAGCCCTGAAAGCTGTTGCTGTTCTTCACGGTGCCTTGGCGCCCTATGTACTAGGCACAACAGCACTGGGGATCTGTGCTTTCCCAGAGACGCAACATCTCATGGCGCTCGGCTGCGGCAGAGCCTCTTGCCGAAAAGGCAAACGTCCGGCTCCTTCTTCCACAGGGAAGGGCCCAGCCCTGAAAGCTGTTGCTGCTCTTCATTGTGCCTTGGCACCCTATCTACAGGCACAACAGCACTGGGGATCGGTGCTTTCCCAGAGACGCAACACCTCATGGAGCTCGGACGCGGCAGAGCCTCTTGCCGAAAAGGCAAACGTCCGGCTCCTTCTCCCACAATGAAGGGCCCAGCCCTGAAAGCTGTTGCTGCTCTTCACGGTGCCTTGGCGCCCTATCTACAGGCACAACAGCACTGGGGATCTGGGCTTTCCCTGAGACGGAACATCTCATGGCGCTCGCTCGCGGCACAGCCTCTTGCTGAATTGGCAAACGTCCGGCTCCTTCTCCCACAGGGAAGGGCCCAGCCCTGAAAGCTGTTGCTGCTCTTCATGGTGCCTTGGCGCCCTATCTACAGGCACAACAGCACTGGGCATCTGTGCTTTCCCAGAGACGCAACATCTCATGGCGATCGGCCACGGCAGAGCCTCTTGCCGAATAGGCAAACGTCTGGCTCATTCTGCCACAGGGAAGGGCCCAGCCCTGAAAGCTGTTGCTGTTCTTCACAGTGCCTTGGCGCCCAATCTACAGGCACAACAGCACTGGGGATCTGGGCTTTCCCAGAGACGCAACATCTCATGGCGCTCGGCCGCGGCAGAGCCTCTTGCCGAAAAGGCAAACGTCCGGCTCCTTCTCCCACAGGGAAGGGCCCAGCCCTGAAAGCTGTTGCTGCTCTTCATGGTGCCCTGGTGCCCTATCTACAGGCACAACAGCACTGGGGATCTGTGCTTTCCCAGAGACGCAACATCTCATGGCGATCGGCCACGGCAGAGCCTCTTGCCTAAAAGGCAAACGTCCGGCTCCTTCTGCCACAGGGAAGGGCCCAGCCCTGAAAGCTGTTGCTGTTCTTCACGGTGCCTTGGCGCCCTATCTACAGGCACAACAGCACTGGGCATCTGTGCTTTCCCAGAGACGCAACATCTCATGGTGCTCGGCCGCGGCAGAGCCTCTTGCCGAAAAGGCAAACGTCCGGCTCCTTCTCCCACAGGGAAGGGCCCAGCCCTGAAAGCTGTTGCTGATCTTCACCTAACCTTGGTGCCCTTTGTACTAGGCACAACAGCACTGGGGATCTGTGCTTTCCCAGAGACGCAACATCTCATGGCGCTCGGCCGCGGTAGAGCCTCTTGCCGAAAAGGCAAACGTCTGGCTCCTTCTCCAACAGGGAAGGGCCCAGCCCTGAAAGCTGTTGCTGCTCTTCACGGTGCCTTGGCGCCCTATCTACAGGCACAACAGCACTGGGGATCTGGGCTTTCCCAGAGACGCAACATCTCATGGTGCTCGGCCGCGCCAGAGCCTCTTGCCGAAAAGGCAAACATCCGCCTCCTTCTCCCACAGGGAAGGGCCCAGACCTGAAAGCTCTTGCTGCTCTTCACGGTGCCTTGGCGCCCTATCTACAGGCACAACAGCAGTGCGGATCTGGGCTTTCATAGAGACGCAACATCTCATGGCGCTCGGCCGCGGCAGAGCCTCTTGCCAAAAAGGCAAACGTCCGGCTCCTTCTCCCACAGGGAAGGGCCCAGCCCTGAAAGCTGTTGCTGCTCTTCATGGTGCCTTGGCGCCCTATCTACAGGCACAACAGCACTGGGGATCTGGGCTTTCCCAGACACGCAACATCTCATGGCGCTCGGCTGCGGCAGAGCCTCTTGCCGAAAAGGCAAATCTCCGGCTCCTTCTTCCACAGGGAAGGGCCCAGCCCTGAAAGCTGTTGCTGCTCTTCACGGTGCCTTGGCGCCCTATCTACAGGCACAACAGCACTGGGGATCTGGGCTTTCCCAGAGACGCAACATCTCATGGCGCTCGGCCGCGGCACAGCCTCTTGCCGAAAAGGCAAACGTCCGGCTGCTTCTGCCACAGGGAAGGGCCCAGCCCTGAAAGCTGTTGCTGCTCTTCACGGTGCCTTGGCGCCCTATCTACAGGCGCAACAGCACTGGGGATCTGGGCTTTCCCAGAGACGCAACATCTCATGGCGCTCGGCCGCGGCAGAGCCTCTTGCCAAAAAGGCAAACGTCCGGCTCATTCACCCACAGGGAAGTGCCCAGCCCTGAAAGCTCTTGCTGCTCTTCACGGTGCCTTGGCGCCCTATCTACAGGCACAACAGAACTGGGGATCTGGGCTTTCCCTGAGAAGCAACATCTCATGGCGCTCGGACGCGGCACAGCCTCTTGCCGAATAGGCAAACGTCCGGCTCCTTCTCCCACAGGGAAGGGCCCAGCCCTGAAAGCTGTTGCTGATCTTCACCTAACCTTGGTGCCCTATGTACTAGGCACAACAGCACTGGGGATCTGTGCTTTCCCAGAGACGCAACATCTCATGGCGCTCGGCTGCGGCAGAGCCTCTTGCCGAAAAGGCAAACGTCCGGCTCCTTCTTCCACAGGGAAGGGCCCAGCCCTGAAAGCTGTTGATGCTCTTCATTGTGCCTTGGCACCCTATCTACAGGCACAACAGCACTGGGGATCGGTGCTTTCCCAGAGACGCAACACCTCATGAAGCTCGGACGCGGCAGAGCCTCTTGCCGAAAAGGCAAACGTCCGGCTCCTTCTCCCACAATGAAGGGCCCAGCCCTGAAAGCTGTTGCTGCTCTTCACGGTGCCTTGGCGCCCTATCTACAGGCACAACAGCACTGGGGATCTGGGCTTTCCCTGAGACGGAACATCTCATGGCGCTCGCTCGCGGCACAGCCTCTTGCTGAATTGGCAAACGTCCGGCTCCTTCTCCCACAGGGAAGGGCCCAGCCCTGAAAGCTGTTGCTGCTCTTCATGGTGCCTTGGCGCCCTATCTACAGGCACAACAGCACTGGGCATCTGTGCTTTCCCAGAGACGCAACATCTCATGGCGATCGGCCACGGCAGAGCCTCTTGCCGAATAGGCAAACGTCTGGCTCATTCTGCCACAGGGAAGGGCCCAGCCCTGAAAGCTGTTGCTGTTCTTCACAGTGCCTTGGCGCCCAATCTACAGGCACAACAGCACTGGGGATCTGGGCTTTCCCAGAGACGCAACATCTCATGGCGCTCGGCCGCGGCAGAGCCTCTTGCCGAAAAGGCAAACGTCCGGCTCCTTCTCCCACAGGGAAGGGCCCAGCCCTGAAAGCTGTTGCTGCTCTTCATGGTGCCCTGGTGCCCTATCTACAGGCACAACAGCACTGGGGATCTGTGCTTTCCCAGAGACGCAACATCTCATGGCGATCGGCCACGGCAGAGCCTCTTGCCTAAAAGGCAAACGTCCGGCTCCTTCTGCCACAGGGAAACACCCAGCCCTGAAAGCTGTTGCTGTTCTTCACGGTGCCTTGGCGCCCTATCTACAGGCACAACAGCACTGGGCATCTGTGCTTTCCCAGAGACGCAACATCTCATGGTGCTCGGCCGCGGCAGAGCCTCTTGCCGAAAAGGCAAACGTCCGGCTCCTTCTCCCACAGGGAAGGGCCTAGCCCTGAAAGCTGTTGCTGATCTTCACCTAACCTTGGTGCCCTTTGTACTAGGCACAACAGCACTGGGGATTTGTGCTTCCCAGAGACGCAACATCTCATGGCGCTCGGCCGCGGCAGAGCCTCTTGCCGAAAAGGCAAACGTCCGGCTCCTTCTCCCACAGGGAAGGGCCCAGCCCTGAAAGCTGTTGCTGCTCTTCACGGTGCCTTGGCGCCCTATCTACAGGCATAACAGCACAGGGGATCTGTGCTTTCAAAGAGACGCAACATCTCCTGGCGCTCGGCCGCGACAGAGCCTCTTGCCGAAAAGGCAAACGTCCGGCTCCTTCTCCCACAGGGAAGGGCCCAGCCCTGAAAGCTGTTGCTGATCTTCACCTAACCTTGGTGCCCTATGTACTAGGCACAACAGCACTGGGGATTTGTGCTTTCCCAGAGACGCAACATCTCATGGCGCTCGGCCGCGGCAGAGCCTCTTGCGGAAAATGCAAACGTCCGGCTCCTTCTCCCACAGGGAAACACCCAGCCCTGAAAGCTGTTGCTGCTCTTCACGGTGCCTTGGCTCCCTATCTACTGGCAAAACAGCACTGGGCATCTGTGTTTTCCCAGAGACGCAACATCTCATGGCGATCGGCAACGGCAGAGCCTCTTGCCGAAAAGGCAAACGTCCGGCTCCTTCTCCCACAGGGAAGGGCCCAGCCCTGAAAGCTGTTGCTGCTCTTCATGGTGCCTTGGCACCCTATCTACAGGCACAACAGCACTGAGCATCTGTGCTTTCCCAGAGACGCAACATCTCATGGCGATCGGCCGCAGCAGAGCCTCTTGCCGATAAGCAAACCTCCGGCTCATTCAGCCACAGGGAAGGGCCCAGCCCTGAAAGCTGTTGCTGTTCTTCACAGTGCCTTGGCGCCCAATCTACAGGCACAACAGCACTGGGGATCTGTGCTTTCCCAGAGACGCAACATCTCATGGCGCTCGGCCGCGGCAGAGCCTCTTGCCGAAAAGGCAAACGTCCGGCTCCTTCTCCCACAGGGAAGGGCCCAGCCCTGAAACCTGTTGCTGCTCTTCACCTAACCTTGGTGCCCTATGTACTAGGCACAACAGCACTGGGGATTTGTGCTTTCCCAGAGACGCAACATCTCATGGCGCTCGGCCGCGGCAGAGCCTCTTGCGGAAAAGGCAAACGTCCGGCTCCTTCTCCCACAGGGAAACACCCAGCCCTGAAAGCTATTGCTGCTCTTCACGGTGCCTTGGCGCCCTATCTACAGTCACAACAGCACTGGGCATCTGTGCTTTCAAAGAGACGCAACATCTCCTGGCGCTCGGCCGCGACAGAGCCTCTTGCCGAAAAGGTAAACGTCCGGCTCCTTCTGCCACAGGGAAGGGCCCAGCCCTGAAAGCTGTTGCTGATCTTCACCTAACCTTGGTGCCCTATGTACTAGGCACAACAGCACTGGGGATTTGTGCTTTCCCAGAGACGCAACATCTCATGGCGCTCGGCCGTGGAAGAGCCTCTTGCCGAAATGCAAACGTCCGGCTGCTTCTCCCACAGGGAAGGGCCCAGCCCTGAAAGCTGTTGCTGCTCTTCACGGTGCCTTGGCGCACTATCTACAGGCACAAAAGCAGTGCTGATCTGCGCTTTCCCAGAGACGCAACATCTCATGTCGCTCGTTTGCGGCACAGCCTCTTGCCGAATAGGCAAACGTCCGGCTCCTTCTCCCACAGGGAAGGGCCCAGCCCTGAAAGCTGTTGCTGATCTTCACCTAACCTTGGTGCCTTATGTACTAGGCACAACAGCACTGGGGATTTGTGCTTTCCCAGAGACGCAACATCTCATGGCGCTTGGCTGCGGCAGAGCCTCTTGCGGAAAATGCAAACGTCCGGCTCCTTCTCCCACAGGGAAACACCCAGCACTGAAAGCTGTTGCTGCTCTTCACGGTGCCTTGCCGCCCTATCTACAGGCACAACAGAACTGGGGATCTGTGCTTTCCTTGAGAAGCAACATCTCATGGCGCTCGGCTGCGGCAGAGCCTCTTGCCGAATAGGCAAACGTCCGGCTCCTTCTCCCACAGGGAAGGGCCCAGCCCTGAAAGCTGTTGCTGATCTTCACCTAACCTTGGTGCCCTATGTACTAGCACAACAGCACTGGGGATCTGGGCTTTCCCAGAGACGCAACATCTCATGGCGCTCGGCCGCGGCAGAGGCTCTTGCCAAAAAGGCAAACGTCCGGCTCCTTTTCCCACAGGGAAGGGCCCAGCCCTGAAAGCTGTTGCTGCTCTTCACGGTGCCTTGGCACCCTATCTACAGGCACAACAGCACTGGGGATCTGGGCTTTCCCAGAGACGCAACATCTCATGGCGATCAGCCACGGCACAGCCTCTTGCCGAAAAGCAAACGTCCGGCTCCTTCTGCCACAGGGAAACGCCCAGCCCTGAAAGCTGTTGCTGCTCTTCACGGTGCCTTGGCGCCCTATCTACAGGCACAACAGCACTGGGCATCTGTGCTTTCAAAGAGACGCATCATCTCATGGCGCTCGGCCGCGGCAGAGGCTCTTGCCAAAAAGGCAAACGTCCGGCTCCTTCTCCCACAGGGAAGGGCCCAGCCCTGAAAGCTGTTGCTGCTCTTCACGGTTCCTTGTTGCCCTATCTACAGGCACATCAGCACTGGGCATCTGTGCTTTCCCAGAGACGCAACATCTCATGGTGCTCGTTCGCGGCACAGCCTCTTGCCGAATAGGCAAACGTCCGGCTCCTTCTCCCACAGGGAAGGGCCCAGCCCTGAAAGCTGTTGCTGACCTTCACCTAACCTTGGTGCCCTATCTACAGGCACAACAGCACTGGGGATCTGGGCTTTCCCTGAGACCAAACATCTCATGGCGCTCGTTCGCGGCACAGCGTCTTGCTGAATAGGCAAACGTCCGGCTCCTTCTCCCACAGGGAAGGGCCCAGCCCTGAAAGCTGTTGCTGATCTTCACCTAACCTTGGTGCCCTATGTACTAGGCACAACATCACGGGGGATTTGTGCTTTCCCAGAGACGTAACATCTCATGGCGCTCGGCCGTGGCAGAGCCTCTTGCTGAAAAGGCAAACGTCCGGCTCCTTCTCCCACAGGGAAGGGCCCAGCCCTGAAAGCTGTTGCTGCTCTTCACGGTGCCTTGGCGCCCTATCTACAGGCACAACAGCACTGGGGATCTGGGCTTTCACAGAGACGCATCATCTCATGGCGCTCGGCCGCGGCAGAGGCTCTTGCCAAAAAGGCAAACGTCCGGCTCCTTCTCCCACAGGGAAGGGCCCAGCCCTGAAAGCTGTTGCTGCTCTTCACGGTTCCTTGTTGCCCTATCTACAGGCACATCAGCACTGGGCATCTGTGCTTTCCCAGAGACGCAACATCTCATGGCGCTCGGCCGCGGCAGAGCCTCTTGCCGAAAAGTCAAACGTCCGGCTCCTTCTCCCACAGGGAAGGGCCCAGCCCTGAAAGCTCTTGCTGCTCTTCACGGTGCCTTGGCACCCTATCTACAGGCACAATAGAACTGGGGATATGGGCTTTCCCTGAGAAGCAATATCTCATGGTGCTCGTTCGCGGCACAGCCTCTTGCCGAATAGGCAAACGTCCGGCTCCTTCTCCCACAGGGAAGGGCCCAGCCCTGAAAGCTGTTGCTGACCTTCACCTAACCTTGGTGCCCTATCTACAGGCACAAGAGCATGGGGATCTGGGCGTTCCCAGAGACGCAACATCTCATGGCGCTCGGACGCGGCAGAGCCTCTTGCCGAAAAGGCAAACGTCCGGCTCCTTCTGCCACAGGGAAGGGCCCAGCCCTGAAAGCTGTTGCTGCGCTCTTCACCTAACCTTGGTGCCCTATCTACAGGCACAACAGCACTGGGGATCTGGGCTTTCCCAGAGACGCAACATCTCATGGCGCTCGGCCGCGGGCAGAGCCTCTTGCCGAAAAGGCAAACGTCCGGCTCCTTCTCCCACAGGGAAGGGCCCAGCCCTGAAAGCTGTTGCTGCTCTTCACGCTGCCTTGGCACCCTATCTACAGGCACAACAGCACTGGGCATCTGTGTCTTTCCCAGAGACGCAACATCTCATGGCGCTCGGGCCCGCGCGCAGAGCCTCTTGCCAAAAAGGCAAACGTCCGGCTCCTTCTGCCACAGGGAAGGGCCCAGCCCTGAAAGCTGTTGCTGCTCTTCACCTAACCTTGGTGCCCTATCTACAGGCACAACAGCAGTGGGGATCTGGGCTTTCCCAGAGACACAACATCTCATGGCGCTCGGTCGCGGGCAGAGCCTCTTGCCGAAAAGGCAAACGTCCGGCTCCTTCTCCCACAGGGAAACACCCAGCCCTGAAAGCTGTTGCTGCTCTTCACGGTGCCTTGGCGCCCTATCTACAGGCACAACAGCACTGGGAATTTGTGCTTTCCCAGAGACGCAACATCTCATGGCGCTCGGACGCGGGCAGAGCCTCTTGCCGAATAGGCAAACGTCCGGCTCCTCTCCCACAGGGAAACGCCCAGCCTGAAAGCTGTTGCTGATCTTCACCTAACCTTGGTGCCCTATGTACTAGGCACAACAGCACTGGGGATCTGGGCTTTCCTAGAGACGCAACATCTCATGGCGCTCAGCCGCGGGCAGAGCCTTTGCCAAAAAGGCAAACGTCCGGCTCCTTCTCCCACAGGGAAACACCCAGCCCTGAAAGCTGTTCCTGCTCTTCACGGTGCCCTGGCGCCCTATCTACAGCACAACAGCACTGGGGATCTGGGCTTTCCCAGAGACGCAACATCTCATGGCGCTCGTCGCGCGGCAGAGCCTCTTGCCGAAAAGGCAAACGTCGCGCTCCTTCTCCCACAGGGAAGGGCCCAGCCCTGAAAGCTGTTGCTGCTCTTCAAGGTCCTTGCCGCCCTATCTACAGGCTCAACAGCACTGGGCATCTGTGCTCTCCCAGAGACGAACATCTCATGGCGCTTGGCCGCGGCAGAGCCTCTTGCCGAAAAGGCAAACGTCCGGCTCCTTCTCCCACAGGGAAACGCCCAGCCCTGAAACCTGTTGCTGCTCTTCACGGTGCCTTGGCGCCCTATCTACAGGCACAGCAACATTGGGGATTTTTGCGTTCGCAGAGACGCAACTTCTCATGACGCTCGTCCGCGGCATATCCTCTTGCTGAAAAGGCAAACGTCCGGCTCCTTCTCCCACAGGGAAGGGCCCAGCCCTTAAAGCTGTTACTGCACTTCACAGTGCCTTGGCGCCCCATCTACAGGCACAACAGCACTGGGCATCTGGGCTTTCCCAGATTCGCAACATCTCATGGCGCTCGGCCGCGGCAGAGCCTCTTGCCGAAAAGGCAAACGTCCGGCTCCTTCTCCCACAAGGAAGGGCCCAGCCCTGAAAGCTGTTGCTGCTCTTCACCTAACCTTGGTGCCCTATCTACAGGCACAACAGCACTGGGGATCTGGGCTTTCCCTGGGAAGCAACATCTCATGGCGCTTGGACGCGGCAGAGCCTCTTGCCGAAAAGGCAAACGTCCGGCTCCTTCTGCCACAGGGAAACGCCCAGCCCTGAAAGCTGTTGCTGCTCTTCACGGTGTCTTGGCGCCCTATCTACAGGCACAACAGAACTGGGGATCTGGGCTTTCCCAGTGACGCAACATGTCATGGCGCTCGTTAGCGGCAGAGCCAGCTGCCGAAAAGGCAAACGTCCGGCTCCTTCTCCCACAGGGAAGGGCCCAGCCCTGAAAGCTGTTACTGCTCTTCACGGTGCCTTGGCACCCCTATCTACAGGCACAACAGCACTGGGGATCTGGGCTTTCCCAGAGACGCAACATCTCATGGCGCTCCGCCGCGGCACAGCCTCTTGCCTAATAGGCAAACGTCCGGCTCCTTCTCCCACAGGGGAGGGCCCAGCCCTGAAAGTTGTTGCTGATCTTCACCTAACCTTGGTGCCCTATGTACTAGGCACAACAGCACTGGGGATCTCGGATTTCCAAGAGACGCAACATCTCATGGCGCTCGTTCGCGGCAGAGCCTCTTGCTGAAAAGGCAAACGTCCGGCTCCTTCTGCCACAGGGAAGGGCCCAGCCCTGAAAGCTGTTGCTGCTCTTCACCTAACCTTGGTGCCCTATCTACAGGCACAACAGCACTGGGGATCTGGGCTTTCCCAGAGACACAACATCTCATGGCGCTCCTTCGCGGCACAGCCTCTTGCCGAAAAGGCAAATGTCCGGCTCCTTCTCCACAAGGAAGGGCCCAGCCCTGAAAGCTGTTGCTGCTCTTCACCTAACCTTGGTGCCCTATCTACAGGCACAACAGCAGCGGGGATATGTGCTTTCCCAGAGACGCAACATCTCATGGGGATCGGCCGCGGCAGAGCCTCTTGCCGAAAAGGCAAACGTCCGGCTCCTTCTCCCACAAGGAAACACCCAGCCCTGAAAGCTGTTGCTGCTCTTCACGGTCACTTGGCGCCCTATCTACAGGCACAATAGCCCTGGGGATCTGGGCTTTCCCAGAGACGCAACATCTCATGGCGCTCGGCCCGCGGCAGAGCCTCTTGACGAAAAGGCAAACGTCCGGCTCCTTCCTCCCCCAAAGGGAAGGGCCCAGCCCTGAAAGCTGTTGCTGCTCTTCACGGTGCCTTGGCACCCTATCTACAGGCACAACAACACTGGGGATCTGTGCTTTCCCAAAGAAGCAACATCTCATGGCGCTCGGCTGCGGCAGAGCCTCTTGCCGAAAAGGCAAACGTCCGGCTCCTTCTCCCACAGGGAAGGGCCCAGCCCTGAAAGCTGTTGCTGATCTTCACGGTGCCTTGTTGCCCTATCTACAGGCACAACACCACTGGGGATCTGGGCTTTCCCAGAGACGCAACATCTCATTGCGCTCAGCCGCGGCAGAGCCTCTTGCCAAAAAGGCAAACGTCCGGCTGCTTCTCCCACAGGGAAGGGCCCAGCCCTGAAAGCTGTTGCTGCTCTTCACGATGCCTTGGCACCCTATCTACAGACACAACAGCACTGGGGGATCTGGGCTTTCCCAGAGACGCAACATCTCATTGCGCTCAGCCGCGGCAGAGCCTCTTGCCAAAAAGTCAAACGTCCGTCTCCTTCTGCCACAGGGAAGGGCCCAGCCCTGAAAGCTGTTGCTGCTCTTCACAGTGCCTTGGCGCCCTATCTACAGGCACAACACCACTGGGGATCTGGGCTTTCCCTGAGAAGCAACATCTCATGGCGCTCGTTCGCGGGCACAGCCTCTTGCCTAATAGGCAAACGTCCGTCTCCTTCTCCCACAGGGAAGGGCCCAGCCCTGAAAGCTGTTGCTGATCTTCACCTAACCTTGCTGCCCTATGTACTTGGCACAACAGCACTGGGGATCTGGGCTTTCCAAGAGAAGCAACATCTCATGGCGCTCGGCCGTTGTAGAGCCTCTTGCCGAAAAGGCAAACATCTGGCTCATTCTGCCACAAGGAAGGGCCCAGCCCTGAAAGCTCTTGCTGCTCTTCACGGTGCCTTGGCGCCCTATCTACATGCACAACAGCAGCGAGGATCTGTGCTTTCCCAGAGACGCAACATCTCATGGCTATCGGCCCGCGGCAGAGCCTCTTGCCGAAAAGGCAAACGTCCGGCTCCTTCTCCCACAGGGAAACACCCAGCCCTGAAAGCTGTTGCTGCTCTTCACGGTCACTTGGCGCCCTATCTACAGGCACAATAGCCCTGGGGATCTGGGCTTTCCCAGAAACGCAACATCTCATGGCGCTCGACCCCGGCAGAGCCTCTTGCCGAAAAGGCAAACGTCCAGCTCATTCTCCCACAGGGAAGGGCCCAGCCCTGAAAGCTGTTGTTGCTCTTCACGGTGCTTTGCTGCCCTATCTACAGGCACAATAGCCCTGGGGATCTGGGCTTTCCCAGAGATGCAACATCTCATGGCGCACGTTCGCGGCAGAGCCTCTTGCCGAAAAGGCAAACGTCCGGCTCCTTCTCCCACAGGGAAGGGCCCAGCCCTTAAAGCTGTTGCTGCTCTTCACGGTGCCTTGGCGCCCTATCTACAGGCACAACAGCACTGGGCATCCTGGCTTTCCCAGAGACGCAACATCTCATGGCGCTCGGCCGCGGCAGAGCCTCTTGCCGAAAAGGCAAAGGTCCGGCTCCTTCTCCCACAGGGAAGGGCCCAGCCCTGAAAGCTGTTGCTGATCTTCACCTAACCTTGGTGCCCTATGTACTAGGCACAACAGCACTGGGGATCTGGGCTTTCCCAGAGATGCAACATCTCATGGCGCTCGGCCGCGGCAGAGCCTCTTGCCGAAAAGGCAAACGTCTGGCTCCTTCTCCCACAGGGAAACACCCAGCCCTGAAACCTGTTGCTGCTCTTCACGGTGCCTTGGTGCCCTATGTACAGGCACAACAGCACTGGGAATTTGTGCTTTCGCAGAGACGCAACATCTCATGGCGCTCGGCCCGCGGCAGAGCCTCTTGCCGAAAAGGCAAATGTCCGGCTCATTCTGCCACAGGAAGGGCCCAGCCCTGAAAGCTGTTGCTGCTCTTCATGGTGCCTTGGCGCCCTATCTACAGGCACAACAGCACTGGGGATTTGGCTTTCCCAGAGACGCAACATCTCATGGCGATCGGCCACGGCATAGCCTCTTGCCGAAAGGCAGACGTCCGGCTCCTTCTGCCACAGGGAAGGCCCAGCCCTGAAAGCTGTTGCTGCTCTTCACGGTGCC